>NC_133321.1:2926104-2996824 GCF_012295235.1 Primulina huaijiensis
ATAATTCTTCAATATTAACCAATTGGCATGATCGATTAGGACATCCTGGTTCAACAATGATGCGAAGAATTATAGAAAATACACATGGTCATCCATTGAAAGACCAGAAGATCTTTCAGAATAATAAGTTTCAATGTAAAGCATGTTCTCTTGGAAAACTTATTATAAGACCATCACCAGCCAAAATCCAAACTGAATCACCAATGTTTCTTGAACGTATTCAGGGTGATATTTGTGGACCAATCCATCCACCATGTGGACCATTCAGATACTTTATGGTATTGATTGATGCCTCCAGCAGATGGTCACATGTATGTTTATTGTCAACTCGAAATGTTGCATTTGCAAGATTACTTGCTCAAATAATAAAATTGAGGAATCAATTTCCCGATTATACAATCAAGAAAATTAGACTTGATAATGCTGGTGAATTTACTTCCCAGACTTTCAATGATTATTGTATGTCTATGGGAATCATTGTTGAGCATCCTGTTGCTCATGTACATACTCAAAATGGATTGGCTGAATCATTGATTAAACGTCTGCAAATGATTGCTAGACCAATGATTATGAAAACAAAGCTCCCTATTTCTATATGGGGACATGCAATTTTACATGCTGCTTCATTAATTCGCATCAGACCAAGTGCATATCATAAATACTCCCCATTGCAGCTTGCATTTGGTAAAGAACCAGACATTTCTCATCTGAGAATTTTTGGATGTATGGTGTATGTGCCTATTGCACCACCTCAACGAAAGAAAATGGGACCTCAAAGAAAGATTGGAATTTATATTGGTTATGATAGTCCATCGATCATTCGATATCTTGAACCACAGACAGGCGACGTGTTCACAGCACGTTTTGCTGATTGTCATTTTAATGAGGAAATCTTCCCAATGTTAGGGGGAGAACAGAAACATACCGAAAAAGAAATTACATGGTATGTATCATCATTGTTACATCTGGATCCAAGAACAAAACAATGTGAAAAAGATGTACAGCAAATTGTGCACTTGCAAAGAATAGCAAATCAAATACCAGATGCATTTGCAGACACAAAAGGGGTAACTAAATCATATATACATGCTGCAAATGCCCCTGCTCGAATTGAAATTCCGAAGAAACAAATTGAAGATAGTCATGATGTCATTAAACGCCTGAAGCGTGGAAGGCCAGTTGGTTCCAAGGATAAAAATCCTCGAAAAAGAAAATTCATAGAGAAACACAATGATCACAAAATAGAGAATGATGTTCCTGAAGAAACACATAATGATCACAAAATAGAGAATGATGTTCCTGAAGAAACACATGATGATGAAAATGTTTTGTCAGAACCACAAACTGACGAGAATCATGAAATCTCTATCAATTATATTAATACTGGAAAAATATGGAACCGAAAAGATATAGAAGAAATTGATGATATATTTTCTTATAATGTGGCAATCGACATCATAAATGATAATGAAGATCATGAACCAAAATCTTTTGGTGAATGTAAAAATCGGCAGGATTGGATAAAATGGAAAGATGCCATCCAGGTTGAATTGGATTCGCTAAATAAACGTAATGTTTTTGGACCTATAGTCCTTACACCTGAAGGTGTAAAACCTGTTGGATACAAATGGGTTTTTATTCGAAAGCGAAATGAGAAAAATGAAATAGTAAGATATAAAGCTCGACTTGTTGCACAAGGTTTTTCTCAAAGGCCTGGAATTGATTATGAAGAAACGTATTCTCCTGTGATGGATGCAATTACGTTTCGGTATTTGATTAGCTTGGCAGTATCTGAAAATTTAGAAATGCGTCTTATGGATGTTGTTACAGCCTACTTATATGGATCACTTGATAGTAATATATATATGAAAATCCCTGAAGGATTTAAGATGCCTGAAGCACAAAGTTCAAAACCCAGAGAATGTTATTCTGTGAAATTACTAAGATCATTATATGGGTTGAAGCAATCCGGCAGAATGTGGTATAATAGGCTAAGTGATCACTTGATGAAAAAGGGATATGTAAATAATTCAATATGCCCTTGTGTTTTCATTAAGAAAACAACATCCGGATGCGTAATTATTGCTGTATATGTTGATGATTTAAACATCATTGGAACAAATAAGGAAATTCAAGAAGTTGTGTCATACTTGAAAGAAGAATTTGAAATGAAGGATCTTGGAAAAACCAAGTATTGTCTGGGTTTACAAATTGAACAAAAAGAATGTGGAATATTTGTTCACCAGACAAATTATACAGAAAAGATCCTTAAACGTTTTAATATGGACAAATCAAATCCTTTAAGTACTCCAATGGTTGTTAGATCATTAAACATAGAAAAGGATCCATTCCGTCCATGTGAAGATGATGAAGATATTCTTGGTCCAGAAGTACCATATCTAAGTGCTATCGGTGCCCTTATGTATCTTACAAATTGTACAAGGCCTGATATATCTTTTGCCGTAAATTTATTGGCAAGATTTAGCACATATCCAACAAAGAGACATTGGAACGGAATTAAACATATATTCCGTTATCTACGAGGAACGACAGACTTGGGACTTTTGTATTCAAAAGATGCTAATCCAAGTATAATTGGTTATGCCGATGCTGGATACTTATCTGATCCACACAAAGCACGTTCTCAAACTGGATATGTATTTACTCGTGGAGGCACTGCAATTTCTTGGCGTTCACAGAAACAAACACTTGTAACAACTTCATCAAATCATGCCGAGATTATTGCACTACATGAAGCAAGCCGTGAATGTGTGTGGTTAAAATCAATGACTCAACATATCCAAATCTCATGCGGATTATCATTCGACGAGAAGCCTGTGATACTATATGAAGATAATGCTGCATGTGTTGCTCAAATGAAAGAAGGATACATAAAAAGCGACAGAACTAAACATATTCCTCCTAAGTTCTTCGCATTCACCAAGGAGCTTGAGAAGAATAAATGTATTGATGTTCGTCACATTCAATCAAGTGAAAACTCATCAGATCTCTTCACAAAGGCACTTCCTACGACAATATTCAGAAAGCACATATATAATATTGGGATGCGCAATCTACGAAATTTGTGAAGAATTGTTCGTGTCAACATGAGGGGGAGTTTACGTGACTGCACTCTTTTTCCCTTACTATGGTTTTTATCCCAATGGGTTTTTCCTAGTAAGGTTTTTAACGAGGCAGTATAAAAACACGTAATGTATACAATCATTATGATCATCATCACAAGGGGGAGTGTTGAAAAATTATTTAAAAATGTGTTAAATATTTGTGTTGAAAATGTGAATGTTGAATGTTGAAAATTAGGTAAAATTAGGTGTTGAATATTGAAAATTAGTGTGTGATGATGTAGGTAATGATGTATTTTATTTTTGGATTATTTGTAAAAATTTTCTATAAATAGATCTCTCATTTGTAAAGAAAATCACAATTGAGTTGAGAGAAAAATATTATAAAGTGTGTAGTGTGATAATTTTAAGAGTTTGAGATTTTTACTTTTTACCATAAATTTTTACTTTTTCACAACAAATATATCGTAATTTGGAGTAAAAACTATAGATTTAATAAAATTTTAATGAATTTATTTAAAATAAAAATAATAATAATCCACTAAATATATTACATGTCAAGTCATATATTAGATATATTTTATGCAATAATTAAAACTAGATTATATTTATTACAATTATATAATAAAATATAAAAGTATATACGTGGATGAATAAAGTATTTATTATTAATCATCAACTTTGTTTTTCATTTATATATTTTACAAAATACTGAAAAATTGGCCTAAATGTTTCTTTAAAAATAAAATAAATTATTAAGATATGATGTAAGTTGGAAAATATCATATGTTTTTTTTAAGTGCAAAAAATGTCCAACTAGTCTAGTGATACAATATACTTTTAATTGAGCAGTCTTTCAACAATGAGACTAGATAGAAATATATAATCAAATAGAAAGTAAACAACTAGAAATTAGGAACACATAATTTTACAGAATTTTGAATACAATGTTTGTTGGGTGTAATAATTGTCCATGTTTGGTAGAGCGATCGAATCGTGGTGCTTGAGCTGCTGTGCGGTTTAAAAGATTTGAGTTGCACCATTACCACCAGCTATAGCTTTTCGTAAAGCGGTAAGCACTCGGTCCTACAATTAGTATCAGAGCCAAGGTCACGGGTTCGATTCTCATTGATTGCAAGGAGTGCAATTATTGGGAGGGAGATTGTTAGGTGCAATAATTGTTCCTGCTTGGTAGAGCGATCGAACCGTGGTACTTGAGCTGCTGTGCGGTTTAAAAGATTTGATTTGCACCTTTACCACCAGCTATAGCTTTTGGTAAAGCGATAAGTACTCGGTCCTACAATGTTATTCTATGTCTCCCTTTCTTCTACTCAATGAAGGAACTCACTAAAGACTTTGATTTATGCAATCTTTATACAAACTCATTTCAGCTAGGTCTTACCACTGTATATAATGAAACTCTTAGTATAAACTATAGCACACTACAAAAGTAAACTATCTATAGAACCCTTGGTCCAGACAAATACAAAACACAACTCTTTTAACAAAAAAATTGATCAGCTAAAGTTGGTGATAAAACACAGATAGATCCCAAATGATCATGTAAAAAACATATGCATGTGTTGTAGATCAGATCGAAGATGAATCAATAAAGAGTTCTCCAGATCTTTGACAAGGCAGATTGTGAATGCTTCTATAATCTTCTTCATTATTGAATCATGCCTTTATAAATAAGACTTCCTTCAATTGTTAGATCTTCATCAAACAGATACTTGTACTGATTATCGAAAAAAAATAAGTTGTATTTTGTCTTTTTTTCCTTCTGTAGTACATGGTAGTTTATTCACCTTGTCATGTACCCAAATATGACAATAAACGACTTTTGATAAGTTGATACATGAGAGAGAAAAACATGTGTATCTTTTTCTTATTAGAAGACATTCTTAACAATATGTGCACTAATTTTCAAAGGATCTTCTGAAATGTCTGGCTGGTTTGCAAACAGATTGACTTGGTGATTGGGAATACCAGCTAAAAGTTCTTGTAATATCCGGTTGGAGTCCTTGAGGCAATTTGATGCAGCTAGATTTTACTATGGAGGATCAGAAATGTGTATAAGGGAGAATGAATAAAAATTTTAAAATTTTCTAAAGCAACTTGAGCTAGCCGTTTATACCTTTTTCTTGGCTGGCTAGATATATCTAGACAACTAAAAATAATTTTCAACTGCGGAAAAGGTCTAACTAGATTGGTTTCTTGCAGGTGATCAACTAAAAATAACATTCATGCATGTGTCATGAGATTTTGTGTAAATTTAGTTATTTTTATTATATGTTAGGAATAAGCATTACTTTTCATGTGTTTGGGTTGATTTGCAAGTGATACAGGCAAGAAAGACTGATTAATTCGAGAACTTTGCTAGGGCAGATGAAAATGTCCGCCTCAGCGCGCACATAAAGAAAAATGGACAGGAAAACTGAGACAGGCACGTTGGGGCAGAGTTTTCTGCCTGCCCTAGCTCGCCTGAGGAATTAACTGTGAGGTAGGCGCGCTGGGCCACAGATTTCCCCTTGCCCTAGCGCACGTGAAACAATTTTTGCACCGTAGGTGCACTAGGACAGAGAAATATACCCATCCTAGCACGCCAGAAGAAAGTTTTCTGCATGAAAAGCGCGCGGGGTGGGTTAAACCATCCACCCTAGCGTGCTTAAGAAGTAAGAAATTCTTCGTCGATTTCTTTCCATTTTCCTAGATGTTGCCTACTGAATACAACCCTAGCACACGTTTTTTAGGGAAGGAAGATAAATTTTATCAAGGGAGGAGCAGTTGCACGCAAGGAGAAATGGCACGAAGTCAAGGAAACTTGAAGAATTCGCCTTTTTCGAGAAGCGTATCTTCCGTTCTTCGAATACACTAGTATTTTTAGTTTAAGAACATTTATTTAATTATTGTATTGGACATTTTAGCATGAATTTTAGTAGCTAAACTTTCTTTTTGTTGGGATTTAAAGGGATCCTACCCCGAAAAATTGTTTGAATTAATTAAATACTGTACTTTTTTTTCATTATTGATTATATTATTGTTTTTCTTTGAATTATTAAAGTTAGCTAATTTTGATAATATTTTATATTTTGAGTGAGTTCGAGAGAATAATTTGCAATATGAACGAGTAATATAATCCGTGGATTTACATTTATATAGACATATGAAATTGAATACACGTTGATAGTTATAATCCAATAGGTCAAAAGCTAAAGGATTCCATAGATCGTGCATGCAATTCACCGTTGATAAATAATTAAAGGCATTTAATTATTTCATCATATCGAATTAGTTTAACATATCTTGAGAAAGAGTGTTGATTATTTAGGAAATCCCATCAAAGGAAATGAAAAATGGTCGAGAATAATTATCAAAATAACGAGAGGTAGGTGAACCGAAATTCTCAAAAAATTTACTTCATATTTGATTTTAATTATTCATTTTGTTTTGTATTTGATTTTAATTATTCATTTTGTTTTGTATGCTTAGCCTTGGGACAATTTAGTTATTCAAATTCTAGTAGTTAACAAATCAATTTAACTTATCGTTTGCTAAAGAATAGACAACTGACAATAATATTTGTGTAATACAGTCACGGTGGAAGAAAAACTCGATCACTAGATGTAACGTTCGAAAGTCAATCCACGTAAACCGCATCTATGAAAATGATTTAAATTACTTAATTGCTTTATTTAATTGATTTTAAATGTTTGTTTTTGTCTAGATTTCGTTATGAACTAATTTTCCAGTCTAGAGGATGATGTAGCTTTGTGGATACGATAATTTGACTCGGTTGTTTATATGATGAATGTTTTTTTGTTTAATGGTGTTTCTTTGTCTTTATCCGACTTCAGTTTACTGGTCATAAATTGTTTGTTGTCTGATTAATTCTATACTCATGAGGGGTACTAGGATTGAAGATCATTAGAGACACGTCGTTGAATGTTTATATCATTCGGAAGGCGTATAACTTTAGCGAGACATGGGTAAGAACATCGTTTGTATTTATCATTTAAACTTAGATTCTTATTAGGAATGTTTGGATCCAAGTTTGAATTATACAATTTATTCGTCACGTGAGAAAGTGAGAATACAATAATTAAGTGTTTTTGGTCATTAAATAACTGGAATTCATGTATATAAATTCAACAGGAAATAATTATCGTGGAATTTAGTAAAATCACTCCTTAAGATATTTTCTCTCGTTGAGGAAGCCGGTTTTGGTCAAACAAATAACTTTTAAAGGCCCGAAAATTATTATTTTTCAAAACAAATTTTGTAAACTATTATTATATAATTAAATAGGTATTATTGGACCTAATTTACCTATGATTGAAGGGCACAAGTACTGCTTAACTAAAAAGCCCAAAACCACAACCAATTAAGCATACAATTTTCGAAAAAAATTTAAAAGGAATCCTAGGGTCTTCCAACTCCATAGCAACCGAAATTTCACACCATCAGCAAAAATTTTGCCATAGGTTTTTATAAAACCAATGAATACTTGGTTAAATGTTTCCCCAAGTATTAAAAAATCATTTTCTGAACATTGGATCAATGGAAATACTTTATGTCTATTCTTCATGGAATTTGGAATCCCTTGGATCTGGAGATGGCAACCAGAATTCGGTTACACTGATGAAGACATTCTCTATCTATGGCAAGTTAGTTTAACAAAATTTTGGGACAAACTATTAAAAGATGATCCTGATACTGGAAAACTTATGGTTTCGAAACTTTTCACAATATTGAAGAAAAAATCTCTTTATATCAGAAAGATTTTAATAAACAATAAGAGAAAGAACATGATTCAATGAGTCCCTTTAAGCTGCTTACTCAGACATATTCTGATATTTATTCAAAAGAAAAAATATTTGAATTCTACATTGAAGAAATGAAGAAAGATCTTTATAAGAATATTGGATGTTCTGACTCCAAAGCGGATAAATTAATGACATCCGAATCAAGTGAAAATCAATTCATCCATCAAATGCAGATGCAAGATGCTCAAGACCCAGAGGAAGATATTCTTAATTTTTCTCATATTATTGATATTTTTGAAAATTTAAAAAATTCAATAAAAAACAATATTAAAGATGATTAGCATATTCATCTTTAATCAAGTTGGTGAAATATCACGTTGGTGGCTCAAGTTGGTGGCATATCACTATAGACTTTTTGACTTTTGTAATCATGTTACTATTTGTTTTACTAAAACATTATAATATTTATATTTTTAGTTGGAATCCGGGGTTTGATGTTTGGTTCTTCCATCTATATATAGGTTGTGTTGTGTTCTTAGGAGGATACGGTCGAGTTTGCTCTCCTCTATTCCCTCTCTGTAAACAACCCTTCTTACAAATATAAATAAAAGCTTCTGATTATAACTTTGTAAGTTTACTTTCTTGTTTATTTTTTATTTTTATTTATTGTTTAAAATTTTTATATTTCATAGATTAGTCTGAATGACAGGCTAAATCATTCGTGCTAGATCATTACCTTACTATGACATGATCTATATTTATTTGTTATTTGGAATAAAATTGAGATAATAAAAGATTTATTTAAGTTTTGGAATTTAATGAAATATAAGGGTTTTTGGTTAAAACATAAGGTAAAAAGATGAACCAAGAAATGGTAAACACAAGGTTCGAGTAACCAGAAAATAATAAATTCATGTTGTAGCCCTTCAGCCTGCTTAGCCGAGAAATGGCGTTTAAGGCGTTTATGAGTGATTTTTTTTTTATGAATTTATGTTTCTAAGGTATCTCGATAAAATCCTCTGTTATTTAATTTCTTTGGTATATCTTTAATAAATCCTTTTATTTTTTGTAAAAGTTCCATATAAGAACCGTATATATATTCATTATTATTCTGGAATTTAAATGTTTCCTTTTCTTAGCTCAATTTGTTTTGAAAATGATATATCGGTTGGAAACCTTGCGTAGCTGTATGTCTTTAGGCTATATGTTTTAAAGAACAGGCTCGATAGGTCTAACGACACCACATATCAGATTCAATTTGATTCCAAGCCTCTTATTTTATTTTATTTTATTTTTTTTAAAAAAAAGATTATAATATTTTACAATTTAATTATTGAACATTTAATTTAATTATGTAATGTGTTGTATCGTTAATTTTCTTTTTACTTCTATAATTCAAATATCAAATTCTAATTGAAATCAGTTCAAATCATAATCGAAAATGGTTATAAACAGAAACATAAACCATTAGAAAATAAAACTAAAATCATATTCTGCGGTTTGGTTTTGATGCCAACTTCTATCAAAACTGGAATCATCCATTTAAAACTTGAGTCGGGGCGTAGGTAGAAGTCTAGAACCATTTTTAGTCTAGAAGGTTGGCTCCAAATAACATTTAGATTTTGTTTGGAACGATAAATTTGAAATTATTGATTTCGATTATAGTTTTATTATTTAAAATTACAAATGATTTATTTACATATTTGTAAAATAAAAATAGAATATATTTCAAATGAAAATATTATTGTGTGAACTTTAAATTCATCGTAATTAATATAAAATATTATATATAAATATTTAAAAGTGAATTTGAAATTGAGTTCATAAAAATAAATTTCAAATAACATTGGCGCTAAATATAACAGTGGTAGTCTACAGACCAAATGAACACGACTACACGAGAAGGATTCAGTTCAGAATGAGAATCGACATTGAAATGAAATCAAAACAGCCTTCGATCAGGCCGGCGGGGCAACGCTCCATAACTTCTACCGTTCTCTTCCGTGGCCCAAAGCGGTAGAGCTAGGGTTTATTCATTTATTGTTATAATTTTTTTTATTTTTTCAAATTCTTGGATACCGGGGGTTTCTTGTTTTCTGCTCTCTTTTCAGTTTTCCAGATCTGGGTTTCGTTTTCAGGTCGAGTGTTTGTGACAAAGATGTTGGGATTAAAGCTTCTACTCAACAGGGTTCGCAGCTTTCGCTATCGGATTTCCTTAAACGGAAGGTGCGGAGGACTTCCGCGCCACACTCTTCTCGGGTAATCCTCAAAATCATGTAATGGCCCATGTGTTTATTCACAAATTAATAAAAAAAAATATCACGGTTTTGATGTTTGAGAGTCTATTGCGATAAAAACAAATAAGCTAATAGTTAGAATTCTATTTTCGTGAAGGGAAAAAACATGAGCCACTGGTTGGATTATTTCACTGGTTTGCTAATGCGCGCTGACCCATGGCCCCCCGTTCATGTGGGTTATTCTTTATTGGTATATGGCATAAGTTAATCAACAAGTAGGGATTAAATCATAATATTTTTTTGTTCGATTTCCATGGAGTGCTTAGGATATCTTTGTTGTTTTGCTAACTATTCGTTGAAGAAGAAGACGAAGGAAAAAATAGAAATAAGAGACTAAGATGTTTTCCAAGAAATTGGCGGAATAAAAAAAATAAATGTTGTATTTCCAAGTATTTGGTTTGCCAAAAGTAGTTGGAAGTTAGCTACAACGGGAGTGAGAATAAAAAGAGGGAAATGAAGTAAGAGTGTATTCTGATACAAATAATGAACTATTTTCAAAGGGAGGGAATGTCTCTTCTCTTCAACAACCTCTGCAAACATAACCAAACAAAACATTGAATTCAGAAATAATAAAATGATATCTCCCTACTATCAAATGAAGTTGGATCTTTATCTGTTCTTTGTTCATACCTTTTTGGTTTGTCTACCAAAAAAGTTGTGGAAGATGTTGCAAGTGCATCATTCAAGACTTTAGGCATGTGCTACATTTATTTAGACTGTTCAGAAGTTTTAAATATGTAAACAGGTAAATTACGTATGTACATACTGTAACATAAGGTACTATAAGCAGGGGAAGGAGCAGCCCTTTATGTCGCCCTTAAGTTGTGAAGTGTCAAATTCAAATGTAGTTGGAGTAAATTCTAATGATGGTGGAGAAGCAGATGCAAACCTGTCTATTGATAGTGTTTTTCAAATGTTAAAGAATAATGGCGAGGAAAAGAAAGATTGCTCAAACATCTCTGCTCCAAATGATATTCAAGACTTACAACAAGCAAGAAACAGAGAAAATCCGTTTGAAGGTATGCAACCATATATTTTAGTTTGGTGATGAAGTTTCCATACGCCACAACCCTGTTAAAAAGGATAAGTCGTAGTTAACCATACTCGATCAAAAATCAAAGCATTTCAATATTTGGTTATATGTCTACAAGTTGCTTTGTCATCCGGACTTAGTATTCAATATAAGGTAGTTGAAGTTGGCAGAACCATAGTACGCTAACACAATTTCCTCTATTGCTAAAATAGTGTCTATGGTGTGAACCAATAAAATTAGAAATTTCCAGATTAATTTTCCCATCAATAGTTCATGAATCATATTGAAATTTTTGATATAGAGCATATAGTGATGCCTAAGAAATTTGAGAGCACATATGGATAGTGATTTAAGTGTGATTTTAATGTGTTGCATCATCTATACAGATGAAATGCAAGAGTTCTCCTCGGAAATGTTGCATTTTTGAAATAAATAACCTCTATTAAGACTCTGGATATTGATGATATAACCAGCTTAAAAGTTTACTTCAATGCTATCAACGAAATTATCGCTCGAGTGATGTGATTTGGTAGATAAAGGCATGTGTAGTAGATGATGTTAAAGTATATGTGTAAAATTCCATTTTGAATGTCACAAGAGAATGTTTGTTCAAAAGGATATATATATATATATATCTAATTTCTATACGAACTGTGATTAGATCATGATAAGCCATCAGCTGGAAAGGTGTTGGCAGTTCTTGGAGATGATTTAAGACCGATACAGAGTAGGAAAAGGAAGAAATTTTCCAGCAAGGAGGAATCCAAGCCTCTGTTCAATCACTGTAATGGATATATTCTTAAACAAGAAAGCAAACATCGTATCATTTCTTATACATTTTCTTCCACTTTCCCCGATTGTTATTCATGCATTTTTCCCTAACTTCAGTTGTGTGACAAAAACCTTGTGATTTTCGAAACAGATGAGAATGGGGGTGGCTGGTGGGACGACAATATGGAAGGTATTGACAGTGAAAACGTCGGTTGCAGTTCTGCATGGGAAGGAGTTGGTTGTACTACACTCGGAGGGATCGAATGGCATTAACTAGTAGTGCTGTAGGCCGGTATTTTCATGAATGATTTCCAAATACTGAGTTGCAAGAATTGATGTAGGTATCCATTTTCAGTTTATGTAATGTGAATGATCTGTTTTATTGTGGACATCGTCTTCCACTTTTTCACAATCTATTCCCTTGAAGGGAATGTGATTTTATGATTTTTTTCTATCTTTTTAGCTTTGGTTCTATTTTTCCAAAGAAGTAATTTATCTTAGAAATAATTCTGAAAAAATAAAGTGGAGAATGCTTTGTTGAGAATGAACTAAAAAAAGTATAATATTCCATCCAAAACTCTTAAAACAAAGAATCCAAGTTAGGACAATATTGTTTCCACATGTAGAAGACAACGCTGATTAATGCATGATCCCAAAGCACAATATTGAAATGACACCAATAAACATGTGATTTTTTCTCTTCTTTTCTTTTGTATTTTTTTGACAGTTGAACCCCAGGACGGGATAAACATCGAACTAATAGAATAATTTATAAATTAGGTTAGTCAGATAAACTACATTGAGCAAACTCAATGCGACGTATTCGTCTAAAAAAGTGTTGGTAGGGAAAATCATACTCCTGACTTATGGTAATTAACATATAATTCTACATGTCTTACAATGTTTCGTTTGAAATTATTATTTTTATTTGTATATATAAAATGGCTTGATTTCAAAAAAATCTTGTACAAAACACATGCACAGAGACCCTAACAATATTTTAATTTTGATAATTCTGTTATACCGTAGCAAGCATATGATTTTACACCCCTTTTAATTTTGTTTTTGTTTCCTTTTTCTCTTATGTGAAGATTGGTTTGTAAGAAAGATTTGAAGTCGAAAAATGAAATCATATAATGACCTATATAAAACAAATAAATAAGAAAAAACATAATTGAGCAGCCGACAATAGCCTCAATTTTGGATTAAAGACTTTAGACTTTTGAAACAAGCATACACATATCTTTTTGACCTTCAAATCCCAATCTCACTCATTGATGGTATGAGAATGCCTATAAATAACAACGATGATATCCCTAAGCATAAAACTCACACAACCCATAAGAACAATAGTACACAATCTACAACGTGTTGGATTGATTAGAAGGCTTAGAGAAAAACGGAATACTTACAAATTATTCAATAGTTAGAGGTAATACTCAATCTGTTTCTGCGTATTTGTTTATCATGTTCATCGATGTATAGAAACATGATTTTGGTTGAGAAAAAAAAATCTAACATTTAGTATGAAAGCCAATATACATCTGTCTTGAATATATTTGTTCTTCATTTTTCAAAAATTATGATATCATGAACTCTTCAAAAAAATTTATTTTTGAAAGTTTATGTAAAAAGCTTGAAGATCGGATATCATCATATTAAGAAATTTACCTAGGAATTTCTATGAGTATATCTAGGTTGAAATCTTGAAGATGATAATTTGTTTATGAATTTTGATATGTAATAAGCAAAAACTTTGGAAGCATGAATTGAAGGTTGTATGTGGACAGAGAAATCTGTTAAAATTAAGAAATTGATTTCTAAAAGTTTTGGGAAAGGAAGTTGAATTTTTAAAACAAATGGCTGAAGGTAGAAGATGATGATTTTTTGCATATGTATTTGATTTAGAGATCACGTGAAGTGTAACGTCCAAAAATCCCATTACGTAAACCACATGCATGAAAATTTTAATTTGCTAAATTAATTTAATTAAATGATTTTGGACGCATGAATGATATATTTTGAGTGATTAATTGTGTAATTTTGTCCGATTGCATAATTTAAAGATTTTCAGGTGAATATCAGTGGTTGGCCCAGGACGGAGGACCAGAGACGATTAAGGTATTAAAGATTTAAAATCTAAGTTTTTATTTTTAGTTAAGAAAATATTTATTTTAAATAATATAAGAATTTTAGTATTTTAAGGTCAAATTTAAATTAATTAATGGGAGTAAAGAATTTATGTATTTTATAAAGTATTTTTGGAAATAGATAAATCTTTTAATTTGAGGCCTTATAATTTTATTAATCTTAATGAGCCTAACTTATTACTTAAAAACTAGGGTTAATTAAGCCCATCGATTAAGTAATTAGAAAGTCATTTTGTTTTTATATATATATAATTAAACCCTAAACCTAAATACACACACTCTTACATGAAGGGTATAGTCGTCAAAAGAAGTGAAGAACTGCGGCTGATTCCAAGGGACTTGCAAGGAGAAGTTTTGAATTTTTTTCTCATTCGTTCTTCGATTTTTTTCCTTGTTCTTCCTTCCAGCAACTATCACCCTACTCCTTTGCATCCCAAGGTTGGTTTTTGGTGGATTTTCGATGAGTTTTTGTCGAGAAAAAAGGATAGAAATCGTCCTCCGTCCGTCACCGATGTTCTACCGTATCGAGATTCATATTTTGAGTGTTTAAACGCAAAGACACGTTCTAAACCTTTCTTTTTTGTATCGTTCAAATCATATTATGCATGTTTATGATATTTTGAATTAAAAACACGATGATCAAGTTTTATCAATATTTTGAATAATTTATTTTAAAGTTTCGAAGTTTTTAATGCACGTTTGAGTCGCGTTATGATTCCTAGGGACTCGGTGCCACTAAGGGGAAGGGAGATGATGTTTAGAAGTCCTAAATGGAGTCTCATGTAGGTTAGAAAAGGGCTGAAACGAGGGGGTAAAGTGCCGAGCCTCACTTGCGATGGAAGGCTGCGTGTGGGCTGTCCAACAGTGATCAAGCCTTGTGTTGGGTCGATTCATGGTCTTAGAGCGTCCTAGTGTGGTTGGAAACAAGGGTGGAACGATAGAGAAGCGTTGAGAGCTCGGTTGGGGCCTAGGGCGCAGGTTTTGGGGAAAGAAATGGTGAAATACGACGCATGGTGGGCTGTGCGCGAGAGCTGGCACGTGAGTGGTCTAGTCGGATCCTAAGATGGTGACTAAGGGGCTGGAGTTGGTCTAGCTAGGGGTTGGTTGAAGGTTGATCGAGGTAAAGTTGGCCACGATGCAAATCATGGGAAAAACATGCGGTTTGGCCAAGGCTGAGGGAAGAGGCTGGACAGTGGTCTTGTGTGGGCTGGACCGTGGCTCATGAGGTTGGACTAGGGTCTAGTAAGTCGTGGTTCGATTTTGGGAAAAAGTTATTAAGTTTTGAGTTAAATCCGGTCACGAAACGGAATTACAGTTTAGCGATTAAGTTGAATAAATCGAAGGGCGCGAATTTACGCTTAAGAAATTAGTAGAAGTAAAAAATAAGGTTATATGATGGTTCGGGATAGGCTCAAGTCAAGAAACATTGGAAAAAGTCAAAAACGAGAAGTTCGGGGTCCAGGAGAAAAATTGTCATTTTACGTCCCGGGTAGTTCGAATGTCCTGGCAGTGTCCCAAAAGGTCATAATACATGTTAAATGATTTTTAAAATGATTATAGTGAATTTATGATATTTTTACGATAAATGCTACAGTTGAGCGATTTTCCCGGAAATGCTAATTTTACGATTTTTGGAAAATATCTTATGTTATAAATCAAAGAAAAGGAAAAATATTTTGAAAAATGTGAATTGACTGTGACTCAGAGGATTGGTGGGGGATCCGTTTTAAGAAGAGACCGTGAACTTATTTTATTTTAGGTCACAGCTTAGTGACAAGAATTGCTGACGCCCCACCGTTAGGTACCATGATTTATAGATTGATCAATCGAAAGAGGATAAAGAAAAAGACTAGTCAATTTCAAGGATCAAACTTCACTAAAATGATTTATGAGAAGGAAATGCTTTACGATATTATGTGCTTAAATGATTTACAAAAAATGTTTATATGTCTACGAGTTTTTATGTCAATTTATTTTATTAAAAATATTATTTTAAATGCATGTGCATGTATACTTATTACTCGTTACGTATGGTTTGGACGTGATGAGTCGTTAGACTCACTAGGTTTGAATGGTCGCAGGTGATAATGATGTTGAGGGAGGCTCAACGCTTGAGTGGATCGGACATGCTAGTATACTTCCGAAGACCTTACGTTTTCCGCAATATTATGATTATCAAAGTTTTGATTAAGATTTTGAGGATTATTTTAAAGAGAGAATTATGTTTCGTTTTCAAAAGTTTAGACGCTGGATTTCGTAAGATTGACATATGCTTTTATGATTGATGAGTTATGGATTTTTATCTAAAATTCTGATTTATTTTTAAAATTTAGATTCATGTTTTGATATGGTTCGGTCTTCATGGGAAAAAATTCTATTTTTATTTATTGAAGTAAGAGATAAGATACGTTTCTTGAAGACTTCAATCTCATTTATTGAGATGAAGACTTGTTTTTAAAAAAATGACATTCAACCAATTAGATTTAATTGGCAGCATTTTTTATGGAAAATTGTCTGCCAACTTGATTGACATTCTCAAATTTTATAAAGTGAGAGCCAATTGTATAAATAACATGCAAATTTTTATTATTAAAAAATAAAAATTTAATGAGTTGGCTCATGCGGCCAACTTATGCAGATAATACCAAATGCCCTCAATTGTGGGCATTTGAAATTTGTTTTCAGAATTAATGTGTTATATAATATTATTTAGTTATATATATAATTCGATATACATATAGCATTTGGTTAAATAATTTATACACATTAAAATTAGTTCTTAAAATTCATGTGTAATTTAATTTGTCAATTTAAATATTTATTGTGTTATATATATGTTTAATTTATTGTTTATATATATACATACAATACTGAGTGGAATAATATCAATGCATTGAAATTAAAATCATAAATATTGCTTATGGTTTTGTAAGTACTAAAAATAAGACGACGTAATCCAACTGCATGCAAATATAAAAATATGGAAAATAGCTAATTAATTGATTTTAATTGCTAAATTGATTATGTTGATATGTTTATATGATTTTTAAGTAGTTTTCTACTTGAATGCATTAAAATGTATTTTAAAGGTTATTCGAGTTGCCATCGAGGAACGGAGACCGAATGTTGAAAAATGAAAAATATTTTCATTAAATAATTGTTTTTAATTATTTAAAATAAGGTTGATGTCTTTTGTTTTTTTTGAAAATAAAGAGTTTTGGGGCGATTTTATACGTCGAGACGTAAATTTTATCGGTATTCGATTTTCAGTAAAAATACGAACTTTTTGACAACTCAACTAATAGTATCACGAACTTTACTAAACGAAATATTTTATTAATGTACTAATGGGCTTAATTGGCCTAACTAACCATGTTAATGGGCATAAGCTATTATTAGTGTATTGATTAAATATAAAATACTAAACCCACCCCATAATTCAACATCACATGCCCCTCACCCCTAAACAACTTACAAGGACTCTTTATCCTCCACCAAATCACACGGCACACACAAATTCAACAAGAGGAAAGCTTCGGTTCTTGAGAAATTTTCAGCCTAGGGTTTCCTCGTTGCCGTTCTTCGCATTGTCAACGGAATTTTAGTGCGTAATATTATACGCAAAGGCACGCCATATTTCTTCCTTTACTCATCCATCACACCATGATATGTATGTAATTATGATTTGTATGAAAAAACATGTTCTATTTTTATTATTTTCGTTTTATGCTAAACATGGGTTTGAAAGTGTGTTTTGGAATCAAATCACATTATATGTTTACATGAAGGGGCTGCCATGATTAAGGATCTAAAGGGCAACGTTTTACACGATTTAAGGAGTCCTAGGATGCACATAATAAGCTACACACGAACTTGGAACAAGCTGGAAACGAATTAACATGGTTTTGTGTCAAGGGCTCAGTCAAGAGGGTTAAACCTTGCATGGCTCGGCTTGGGCGCAACCAAGGCTGGGCTGGGACATGGTTGGGTTTGGGAAGGAGTCATAGCCACGCTAGGTGTAGAGCTCAAAATCAGTATACGTAAAAATCATGCATTTATTTAAATTGCTAAATTATTTATTTAATTTTAAAATGATTTTTTTGGCAATGAACGATTAATGATTTGCATTATTTTAAATTATTATATGATTATTTGATGCAAGTTAAAATGTTTTCTGGAGTTTCATGTTTCTGGCGATTATTCGATGCGGATTCGGGGAAAAGTGACCGGCGACGATTTGGACGATTTGTAAAATGTGGTAGTTTATTTCAAGTCAATAAAGTGTCATTTTAAATGATTTATTAAGTTTTTAGCATTTTAAAGCTTAATTTAATTATTAGGTGATTTTTAAGATTTTAAAGTTTCAAAGTTTATGACTTGATTATTTTATTCTAAATTATGGGATTTTTAGTAAAGTTAATAGTGAGTTAGTAGTCTTAATTAGCAAGTTAATTATTAATTAAAGTCCTTAATCCCCACTAATCCACTAACCCACTATCTCAAACACACACATACACGTTACACTCACACACACATGCACTATATATATTTAACACACACTTTTGCCTATGACACACACATCTCTTGCACCCTTTCATTTTTTTTTTTGGAGAGAATTTGAAGGGTTCTTAGGCTCTTTCTTCAGCAGCCCCATCTCCATCTTTCTTCTTCAAAAATTTCAGCAACCACACGTTGATTTTAATAGGAAAAATCGGGCCTCAAGTCGCCCGAATCGCTTCCCGCACCGCGTCGTTTTGTTATTCGCCGTATTTTGAGTTTTAAAGATCAAAGGCATGTATATTCTTTGTTTTTGCATCGATCTTGTCATAGTAATTATTTTGATGTATATTGTATGAAAAACATGTGTATGTTATGTAAAAGTTTGAGCAAAAATGTTTGAAACGATTTTAGATCAAAATTTTGGATCTCAAAAACTGAGTCTGCTGTCTTTTCGAATACTGAGAATTTTCGGTCAATTTTCTGGAAAAACTTCAACATATAAAACGTAGGAATTTTTGTTACCATAAATTCGTAATTTTTGGACAAGAAACGAGTGAGTTATGATCATTTTCGTGGGACTGCTCAAGCTATAAAATTTCTGCATCACAAAATCTGTCACCTTCTGTTATTTTAAATTCTGAGACTTATAGGTTGGTTTTCTGGAAATGTTTTCAACATATGATTTGTATTACTTTATGTTATCTTCTATTTGACAGTAAATTCGTAATTTTCTGATAAGAAATGAGAGAGATATGATTTTATCGTAAACCCGCTCAAGCTGTGAAAATTTGTGCATGTTCTTCATGTTTTCTCAAGTTTTAGTTGCAGGCTTCGTTGGGATCTTCTGAATCTTTGTTGCTTTGGTTAGGGTAGCATGTCCAGAGCATTCCAACGAATCCCTCGATGTTTTTAAGTATATTCGACGTGCAAAGAAAATATTTTTATGTTTTTGAGGTATGCTAAATGTCTCGTGACCAATTATGAACGGGTTTGGAAGTCGGTGAACGTAGCCGAGGACCTCTCCACCCCGGTAAAGTATGACCAGGGACCAATCCACCCGGTAAAGTATGACAGGGGATCTTATGTATGTGGTAGTGGACATCCCTGCTAGTTCAGTCAGTACTGTGGTTTAGTCTGATCAGGCGCACTATGTTACGTGTCACTTGCTTTGAAACATATCTCTACACAAAATGATGAAGTTATGTATGTTCAAGTATGTATGATGCAAATTTGTTTACAAAAAGTTTTATGATGATGGCACGTCTTTGTTTATGTTAGTAAGTTCAAGTTTCAAGTATGTATGTTCTACTTTAAAAATGCATGTGGTTTTATTATGTATTACTCGTTATGCCCAGTTTATATGTGTTGAGTATTTAGACTCACTAGACTTGATCGATGCAGGTGAGGACGAGTACGAGGAGACGAGAGGTGGGGATCAGTGTGTTGGCTCGGACTACGCGGAGGCTAAACCCGAGGACCGCTTAGGTTTTAAGAAATTTTTATGCACGTATCAAATACTTTGATTTTCACGGGATTATTTTATGATGTTTAAACAAGTGCTTTTGCAAACTTTGATTGTAGTTGTTTTATTTGATGAAATTTTAGACGAGCAGATTATTTTTATCGTAATTTGAAAATTTATTATTTATTTGAGAAATTTTTTATTTTTCCGCAAATTTTAAAGTAGTTTAAAAACACGGTATGTTACAGTTGGTATCAGAGCGGTGTTCTTGTAAAGGGTTATGCTTACTGCCAGTTGCGAGAAGCTCACGAAGTCACACCTCAAGTCTGTAAGTTTTAACGTTTTAAATTCTTTCATGTAGTAAGCTTCAAGTCATGATTTCAGCATGTGCATGTTTTAGACTCGAATTACGTGCATCTTTTGATATAGATATTATGTTCATGCATGTTGGGTTTACATGTTTGGTAAATAATGGAACATTATGCCTCTTAGACATATGGTTGCCCGTGGAGCAAGGGATGAGAATGGAGAAGCTCAGGATGGGGAGAGGGCCACTCCTCCTTGTCCACCGCCAGATATGCGAGCTCAGATGTTTGCAGGGATGACTCAATTCTTCGTACAGTTTGCGGGGAACAACGCTGCCGTAGATATAGGTGCGAGGCCCAGACCAGAGGCTGTTTATGAGCGGTTCAGGAGGATGGACCCAAAAGAGTTCTCGAGGACTACTGACCCGATGGTAGCTGAGGGATGGATTAAGTCCATCGAGGTGATTTTCGCTTTCATGGAACTGCAGGATGCAGACAGAGTTAGATGTGCCACTTTCCTGCTAACAGGAGACGTCAGACTGTGGTGGGAGAGCGCATATGTGTCAGTGAATTTGCAAACACTTAATTGGGATGGTTTCAAGGAGGTCTTCTACTCCAAGTACTTCACTGAAGAAGTACGCTCCTGCCTGAATAGGGAGTTTATGTAAAAGGCCCGTATTTCTTATTTATAATTTTGCGGAATTATTAAAAATTTTCTAAATAACTAAATAAGAAATACGGGCCTTTTACAGTTGGAATCAGAGCCGACTTCTCTTAGTACGGTGTGGTTCGGGGACGAACCAAGCGGAAGCTGGTGGGCATGTGAGGCCCGGGGCCGAAGAGGGCGGGGGGTGATCGCCGGTGCCATCAGTTGCACGGACAATGAGCGGCTCCTGGCAGGCTTCTAGGTGGAGGGAACATGAATGAACCGATCCCACACGGGAATGAGAGGGATTCCGAGACTGTTCAATGTAATGGACTGTACAGTTGAAGAGGGCTTAAAAGATTTGATTTGTACTACTCATATCACGAAGGTGCATCTTCTTTTCGGTAGCTCATCACATAAGAACTCCAAAGTTAAGTGTGCTTGACTTGGGGCAATTTTGGGATGGGTGACCTCCTGGGAAGTTTCTCAGGGTGTGTGTGAGTGAGGACATAAGCACGCTGGAAAGACTCGTCTTGGTACAGTGAGGACAGTCGTCGAATCTGGGGCGTTACAGTTTATGACTTTGTGACAGGGAGACAGCAGCGTCGCAGAGTTTGTAAGGAAGTTTGAGAGGAGGTGTCACTTTGTGCCCCTAATTGCTAATGACTCCCGGGAGAAGCTGAGGCACTTCATTGATAAGCCATTTATTTTTGAGACAGCCAGACACCAGCAGATGTCGCACATGATTTCTTGCATCTGTGCGAGGAAGCTCATGAGGAGAGGCTGCCATGCATTTTTGGCAAGTATTGTGACAGTGACCGAGCCAGTCAGTCAGAAGCTAGAGGACGTTGAGGTAGTCAGGGATTTTCCCAGTGTTTTCTCGGACGACGTTTCAGGCATTCCACCAGACAGAGAGGTGGACTTTTTTATCGACTTGATGCCAGAACAGTGCTGATCTCTAAGGCACTCTATCATCTAGCACCTGCAGAGATGAAAGAGCTGAAGGATCAAATACAAGATTTGCTAGATAAGGGTTTCATTCGCCCGAGCTTTTCTCCATGGGGTGCACTGGTACTGTTTGTTAAGAAGAAAGATGGCAGCATGCGGCTTTGTTTTGATTACCGGGAGTTGAACTAGGTTAGAGTCAAGAAAAAGTATCTTCTGCCAAGGATTGAAGATCTATTTGATCAGTTTCAAGGAGTATCATTATTCTCAAAGATAGATATCCGATCAGGATACCACCAACTGAAGGTGAGAGAGTCTGACGTGCATAAGATGACTTTCAGGACGCGTTATGGGCACTATGAGTTTATGGTGATGTCCTTCGGATCGACGAACGAGCCAGCGATCTTCATGGCCGTACTTTGATCCGTTCGTCATAGTTTTCATAGACGACATCCTGATCTATTCGAAGAGCAGAGAGGAGCATAGTCAGAATCTAAGGACCGTACTGCAGACCCTACAGGACAGACGGTTGTATTCCAAGTTCAGTAATTACGAGTTCTGGCTAGATAGTGGCATTCTTGGGCCATATCATATCTCGAGATAGAGCGGAGGTTGATCCCAATAAGGTTGAGGCAGTCCGAGATTGTCCAACACCTAAGAGTGTGATAGAGATCCGCAGTTTCTTAGGTTGGCTGGGTACTACCGGAAGTTCATTCAGGACTTCTCTTCCATTGCGGTGCCTATGACAGCCTTGATGAAGAAGAATGCCAAATTCATCTAGGGATCAGAGTGCCAGGAGAGTTTTGACAGGCTGAAGCAGGCATTGACTTCAGCGTCAATTCTAGCTATGCAATCAGGGCAAGGAGAGTTTGTACTTTATACAGATGCTTCGAAGCTCGGTTTGGGAGCGATTTTGATACAGCATGACAAGGTTATAGCCTACGCATCTAGACATTTAAAGGTCCATGATAAGAATTATCTGACTCATGACCTCAAGCTAGCAGTGGTATTCGCCCTGAAGATATGAGACACTATCTGTATGGGGAGAAGTGCATGATTTTCACTGATCACAAGAGCCTGAAGTACTTCTTCATGCAGAAAGAGCTGAATTTGAGACAGAAGAGATGGCTGGAATTAGTGAAGGATTATGACTGCAACATTAGCTACCATTCGGGTAAGGCTAATGTGGTTGCAGATGCCCTGACCAGGAAGAATGCAGTGATCACTCAGTTGTCGGTTCAGAGACCACTGCAGGCAGAGATTCAGAGGTTTGAGCTTGCAGTTTTTGCCAGGGGCGATGCCCCTAGTCTTTCTACCCTGACAGTGCAGTTGACACTGAGGGACAGGATCCGAGCAGAGCAGACTTCTGACGAGCAGTTACAGAAGTGGAGACAGAGGGATGAGTCTAAGGGCCTGAGGTTGTATAAAGTTGAGGACGTCATAATCAGATATCATGACCGATTGTGGGTTCTTAATAGTTTCGTGATAGGACTTCGGAGGACGACTGGAGGATATAATGCCATTTGGGTAAAAGTTGATCGGCTCACTAAGTCAGCACACTTTCTACCTATCAGGAAGACTTTCATCATGACTCAGTATACAGAGCTGTATATCAGAGATACAGTTAGACTACATGGGATTCCAGTGTCCATCGTGTCAGACAGGAATCCGAGGTCCATGTCTGCATCCTGGAAGAGTTTGCATCAGGCATTGGGTACTAAGCTGCTATTCAGTACTGCCTTCCATCATCAAACCGACGGTCAGTCAGAGAGGGTGATTCAGATATTGAAGGACCTACTCAGAGCTTGCATGATCGTCTTCCAGGATAGCTGGAAGCCGAAGTTACCTCTCGTGAAGTTCACGTACAACAACAGCTATCAGGCATCCATCGGCATGGCTCCATACGAGGCACTTTACGGGAGGAAGTGTAGGTCGCCAGTTTATTGGGATGAGGTAGGGGAAAGAGCAGAGTTGGTGCTAGATATTTTCAGTCAGACTGTAGAGTTATTGATCAAGATCCGGGACATGATGAATACCGCTCGGAGCCGACAAAAGAGTTATGTAGATCAGAGGCGCATGGATATTGAGTTTGCATTAGGGGATCATGTATTTGTGAAAGTTGCACCGATGAATGGTGTGATGAGATTTGGAAAGAAGGGCAAGCTCAGTTCTAGATTCATATGACCATTCGAGATCCTAGAGAGAGCGGGGACACTAGCTTACAAATTTGCATTACTGCCGAATCTGGCGGGAGTTCATAATGTGTTCCACGTCTCGATGCTGCGGAAGTACATGTCAAACCCTTCGCATGTACTGAATTATGAGCCACTGCAGCTGATGCCAAACCTGTCTTTTGAGGAAAGACCCACTCAGATATTGGATAGACAGGAGAGGAGACTTCAGAACAAGGTGATCCAGATGGTCAAGGTCAAGTGGCTGAAACATTCCGAGGAGAAGGCTACTTGGGAGACCGAGACTGAGATGAAGAGTGGCTACCCGGAGTTATTCGGTACGTTTTAAATTTTGAGGACGAAATTCAATTTAAGGAAGGGTGAGGGGAGAATCGTAAGGTCTAGGAAATTCGAGCTGCGTAACCTGACTACATGCAATCTAGGATTTTACTAAATTATGTGTTTAATTATTTTATTGCATGAACAAGTGTTTGATTTCATGGTTTATTAAAGTTTCATGCATAAGGGCTTTTAGTAGTTTTTTCGCGCTCGAACGATGAACGGAGACCGGGGATAATTAAGGAGAAATTTTTTTTATTAAATGATTACTTTTAATTATTTAATATATGGTGTATATAAGTGAGATTTTTGAAGTTGGGCCTTGATAGGGTATTTTTACTCGCCGGGTCATGTTTTAAACCGGTAGAAAAACTTTAGCCAGTCGAAAGACTTTTTGAGAGTTCGGACAATATTTTCAAAATCGTACCTAAACGAAATAGTTTTCGGTAGTGTTATTGGGATTGAAGGGATTATTTTATTGCTTAATGAGCCCAAAATCCTTTTAACCCCTTTATTTTTAATTAATGGCCCATTAGCACTTAATATATGGATTTAACACTACACTAAAACCCTAAACCTAATACCACCCATTCGGCCGCCCCCTCCCTCACTTTAGCAGCAACATTTTTGAATTCTTCAGCAGCCATCTTCGAATCCTCCAAGGTTTTCAAAAAGCTTCTTCCCCGCCTCTCCGGTGCAAGTCCTACGCGTTGGTATCGAATTTTTCGAGCGTATTTACGCAAAGGCACGCCCTAAAACGTTTCTTCGTTTTATGTTGCTTCGTTTTTGCAAGGTTTTGTCATTAAAAATGCATATTTTTTTATGCAACTCACGTTTTGTTGATTATTGTGCAAGAGGTTGCTATGGCTAGGGGTTAAAGGGCTGTATATGTCGAGAGTGAAGGTGTCAAGGTGCTGGAGTCAGGACTTGGTCGGGCTTGAGTGAGGGCCGATCGTTTTCTTTGAGAGGCTAGGGTTTTTCACGGCTAGTTTGGAGGGAGGGAAGGTGCAGCCATACATGGCTTGATTCCAGCCGTGGAACAGACCCTAATGGGTCCGTGACAAGGCTGGGGAGGAGCCATGAGCAGCTGGACGTGAGGGTAGAGGTGTCAAGAAGGGAACAAGTCTAGTCAGGTCATTCCTTGGCAAAGTCGGACTATGCGCTTGCTTCAAGCTGAAGGCGTGGTTAAGGTTGGTCCAGTAGGGTGTCCTCGAGCTGATCTTGGTCCTAGGTGACGTTGGTTCAAGGCTGGTGCGAGTTGGTTAGGTTTAGGATCGAAAATGGAAGCCTAAGGTGAATTAGGGTTCAACTCTCCTTGTGCAGAAATTTTCCAGCAGCATTTTGGTCGTGTTCGAGGGCCTTAGGTGGTTTGATTTAGGTTGTTTAGGGGCTGGTGGGGTGTGTATAAGTGGTGGTTAAAATTTGTGAAAGTTTGGTTAAGTTTTAGGATGATTCGGGTTAAAACCGGGACCCCGGTCCAAGTTTTAAAACGAATCGTATAAGTTATGAAACATGCTCGAGGTTATGTCTAGGAATCGATTGTATATATGTGTTGAGGTGTTATAAAGAGTTTGGTTGGCTTTAGGTCGAAAGTTTGAGGTCCAGGGGTAAAATGGTCAATTAGGGTTTCTAGGGGCAAAATGATCATTTTACACCAGGGTCGAGTTAGCAGTCCTTGCAGCGCCCTGATCACAATTTGACATGTTTTAAATGTTTATGTTATCACACAATTTGACATGTTTTAAATGTTTATGTTATCACAAACATGACTTTTTATGAAAATATGAAAAATACGATGCATGCTTGATTTTAAGGAAATTTATGTTTATGCATGATTTTTATAAGTGATGAATACGATGACGTGTTTTTGAAGGAAGGGAGTTGGTTGTGATTAATATGATGATACGATAATACGATGCCATGTAAGGCCAATGCTCAGTGGATGGGTAATACTGTCGCTGACGTCCCCGCCGCCGAGTACCGCGGTTATACGTAGATGGATCCATCGACTAATACGATGCTATGAAAGTCACAACTAATGAACGAAATTCAAATAAAGAAAATGAATACGTATATGCTGACATGTTGATACATGTTATGCTTTGACACGATATGTTTAAGTTCATGCTTTTCAGATAATGAAATGTATGTTGATTACAGTACTTTTCACTGTTGCATGTTATGTATATGTACTTGTTATAACGATTAAGGTGTGTTGAGTCTTTAGACTCACTATGTGTAAATGATGCAGGTCAGCATATTGATGAGGAAACTGCAGGCCCCGAAGACTGAGTAGGCGAGGCTGGATGTACGCACGCTAACCCGAGGATCATATTTTTTCCGCATATTACGTTTATGAATTAGGAGGAACCATGAATATTTTTATACACTTCCGTTTTATATGTTGGTGGTTGTCAGGACTTTGCATGTTGTTGGTTCGACATGATTTTTGACATATTTTTAACTGCATTATTTTTACCAATATTGGAATCCTTTTATTTTAAAATGTGTGATTTACAACGGTTATTGCATGCATGCATTTAAATATATTTTCGAGTTTTAGCTTACAAAAAAAATAAAAAATTATAGCAGTATTTTAAGTAGTAGACGTTTCAATAACCCTACTAAAATATGGTGTAACTCTATTCAACTCTGAAATTCAGAATGATTTATTATTGGTTAAAACAATCAGGTTTTATTTCATTTTTTCTGATATTATTTATAGGAATTGAGTATATATATTATTTCAATCCAAAAATCATTTCGTTCATATCTTATTTCATTCAATCATTTGATGATTTCTATTTTCTTTCAATTTTTATGTTGTCTGCTAAAAAATATGAGTAGGTCTATTGTGAGACGGTCTAACGAATCTTTATCTGTGAGACGGGTCAACGCTACTGATATTCACAATAAAAAGTAATACTCTTAGCATAAAAAGTAATAATTTTTTATGGATGACCCAAATAAGAGATCCTTCTCACAAAATACGACCCGTGAGACCGTCTAACACAAGGTTTTGCCAAAAAATATTAGATGTTTGTATAAAAAAATTTGTTGGAATAAGTGAATAATTTGACTCAACCTATATATTAATACCTAAAAGCTTGGGGTCGCCCATATGGACGATACACCAGGGACACAAAAATATATAATAAATGCCATATTGGAAAATAAATGTTAAATAAAGTTTACAAATTTAAAGATTAAATTTCATTTTTTTAAAATATATAAATTTCAGAATTTTGGTCAACCACCTATTTCTCGAGGGTAATTAATTAAGAATAAAATTTAATTATAGATAATATTTATTTATTTTTTCCTAAAAATTTTTTTAGGGGTTTTTAAGTTAATATTTCCTTAAATCCTTCCTCTCGGCTAAAACTAGGTCCTCCGACATACAGAGCTCTCCTTCCTCCTGGACGAATTGGATTTCTATCTTTGGAGGTACGCTCTCTTCCAATTCCTTTGCCTGCTTCCTGTGTTTACATGGACTGAAAGTGATGAATATATATACCCATTTTTTCTGAATTGCCGTTTCAGTTTTATAAATCCTCTATTTTTAATCTCCTATCTTTTGGAAATTTATTTGTTCTTTGGTTTTTTATCCTTCTTGGTGTTGTTATGCTTCGTATTGTGTTGCTTGATTGTAAAAATTGGAGTTTTATTGTAGATTATGTGTGATATATGTCTTGTTTTTGTGAATTTGGGGTTCCGTGTTTTGGCTGTAAAGTTTGGTTTTTGCTTTCGAGGAGTTGGATTCTGTCTAATATCTGATCAAGAAGTTTATGCATGGGAAAGATTGGGGTGATTTCTTGAGCATTTTCGTTTTAGTTTTCTCAAAATTACTGCACTTGCCAAAAAGTTCACACTTTCTTTTCCACAGGTCTATGATATTTTTATTTGTTTTTAGGACGTCTTTTGTGATTTACTCTAAGAAATGGTGGAGCAGAGCTCCGACCCTAGTTCAACTGCAAATGCCCCTTCCATAGATGCATCTGAACCTGCAAATGCCCCTTCCATAGATGCATCTGAAGTGCTGCAAAATAGTGATGCTGGATATGGCTTCAGTCGGCCTTCCTTCTCGTACCTGAATGCAATCAATATGGCCCCAGGAACTTCTCAGTCATCTTCCTCCCCTGTTAGTACAAATAAGATACATGTTTTTTTAGATGGGTGTTGACGACATCAGAACACGCTGAATTAATATTGTTATACCTTTGACTGTGCAGGTGGAGTCACCAAGGTCCTTGGCATCCCTCCAACCCATGGCTTCTGGTCTTTCTATGCACACGGCTCCGGCTTTTTCTTATAATGACTTGCATTCTAGTGGCAGTCCCCTAGGCGCTAAATCCACTAACGTGGTAGGACCTTATTATTTATGTTAAGATATTATACGCACCTGCATTATATGCTCAGCAATTCATCACATTCTCAAAGGATATTTGATGTATTGTTGAAGTTGGATGACATCTAATGCATGTTATGGAAGTTCTTTACAATGTTCAGATGATGTAAAGTTCTAAATTGAATAACGATGGCAAACTTTTGGGCCCTTTTGTGCCAGGATTTATTTACTATCAAGCATACTTGGTGTCCGAGTAGATTGAACTGTATTTTGAATCCAATTTAGGAGAAAGCGAACATGAAAGTTTTGAATCCCGAGGGTGGTCGTGATCTTAAAGCTTTAGCTCCGAGCGGTGATGCAAATATTTACACATTGAATCACTTTGTAAGAAATGCTAGTTGAAATCGAAAAAGTATCAGTCTGATTGACAATTTATGGTATGAAAATTCTTTTAACAATTAATTTAATTAATTAGATGAAGTTTTGTTGTTTTAATCAATAATATTTGAATTCCTGGATAGCTCCATCAGTGTTTTATTTTCATCTATTTTTATTATATGAGTACTGAGCTCAATTTCCAGTATTTTCTACTTTTCTTTAGTGAAGTGCAATGCTGTGTAAAATTCTAAAGTGGTCTGTACTTGGAGCTTTATTGTTGATGCACTTGAGTGGGGAAAGCACTTTTTTAGTCCCTATAAGTTACAACTTACTTTTAGTCCTCAAACATTTTGTCGTGACACTTTTAGTCCTTAATCTTCAAAAAATAACAAAAACAATCCTTGCTGTCAATGGAGGCTTAAAGTTAATGTCAATATAAACAATTAGGGGGTTATTTCTCTGATGAAAGGGATTGGACAATAAAAATGCCACCATTAGATTGAAAAGAAACCCTTTTGGCATAAATCATTTTACCTAATTTTTGCTCAATGCTTGTGTAACGGTTAAATCGTACCCATCCATTTCTTCTTGTTCGGTTTGTTTCTTCATTTTAAAGTTTAACTGTTTTACCTTCTTTTTTCGGTTTTTATTAGCCATTGTCCGACGTAGTTAGAATCATTTGTTTTGAGGGTGGATTTTATTAGACATTTGTGTTAATGTACAGCATTTGCTTTGAACAAATCTTGTGTTCTTTGTGGAGAGACTGCAGGTATGGAAAGTTACATAGGAATTAGTCTATTAAGTTTTTGAATTTTTCGATATTCCGTTGCTTGTCAATTTTCCTGGATGAAGATTTAATTAATTATTCTCAGATTTTTTCTTAAATAGTAAAATAGTTTTTATTAGCAATTATTGGAAGATCTCCTTATGTCATATCTCCATGATTTGTTTATAGTTTGATGTTATGCTATTCCTAGATATGAATTATTCAATAACATGTTTTTTTGTGAACTTTTTGGAATGAACCATTGGCATGCAAAAAGGTGAAATGACAGAAAGAATCCCTAATGCACGATTAAGAAATGCTTCTTGGTCTGGTCGTCCGTAGTAAGTAGTAACAACTAGGATATTATGGGGTTTGGAAATATAGTATGGTTAATAATTAAGGTTCTTAATATTATTTGTTTATCTTAAATGAAGATTTTTATATGACGTTCAATTTTTTATACTTTATCATGCCATGTTTTATGATGTCATGAAAATTAGTTAATCTTGTGATTCCAAATTTTATCAAAGAACCTAGCAACTATGTATCTCGTTCTGAATGCGTATATAAATAATATATCAGAGAATATACATTTTCCTCTTATCCTCTATTACTGTAAGTTGCATCATGTGCCAATCACATGACCCTTACTGTTAACTTTAATCTTCAATTAATGGTGACTAAATTTGTCACGATAAAATGTACTAGGAAAGTGTTTAACTTGTGAAGTTTAAGGACTAAAAAAGTGTTTTCCCCTACTTTGAGAAATGTATGATGACTTTTCTGAAGTTATGAAGCTATGTTGGTGTGACTGGCTTTGACGTCAACTATTATTGATGCATGGCAGGTCATCGAGCAAGGTCACTCTGGAGTTGGCACGAGTGCTTCTTCTGCTGCACCATCTGTACTCTCTCCTGCTCCTCCATTCACATCACATCCTTGGTCATTCATGCCTGGAAAAGCGGTACATGCCTTAGGTCCTCCTTGCCCCCTGCCAGTTGCTATCCTGGATCAAAACTTGTCTCTTACTGGAAATGTCTCTCTTGATAGGAGTGCGCTCCCAAACCAGAACAATCCATCACTAATAGCTGTATGTGTTTGCTTCATTCCCAAACTTTATGCATTTTCTCTCTTCCCCCGTTTCGAGGTTGATGCCCCGCTTGGTAAAATCTAGGCTTTGAGCTTGACATGTGACTGAATGTTTAACAAAATATCACTATGGTGTCTATTGTCATGGTTTATCATATTCATAATTGTTTTGCTGTTAGATTATAAACCCAAGAGGCCTTCTATTCCAAAAGACTTGGCTTTTGGGTGGTGTAACACCATGGGTTTATAAGCTGCTCTTTTTTAGTTTTAGTTTTAGTTTTAAATGTGAGACATTTGTAACAATTTCGACCTCATGAGAAAAAATGTCTGCCGCGGCCCACTCTAAACAACTTTCACTCACATTTCAGTGTTCAGTGCATGCATCATGCACTTTAATTCAGCCTATAATATGTTTTTTTTAATTATTGACTCTGATCCGATGATAGTCTTTTCCTAGATCGCTCATTGCATACGCTGACTCTCAATGAAAGCACCAATTTTAGGTTATAAATGTAAGAGGTCTTCCAATCCAAAAGGCTTGTCTATTGGGTGGTATAACCTTATTGGTTTATAAGTTACTATTTATTATTTTTAATATTCAATGTAGGACATTTGTAACATTTTCTTAGTCAAAATGAGTGACTCAGTGTCAATGATTGAATTGCACCAATGACTCCAGCGCTGTTGTAGCCATACTGCAGAGCAGTCATGTGTAATTTGTTATTCGGTAAGATCCTTACTAAAAATGGCACTAAGTTCCTTACTAAAAATGGCACAAAATAGCATGTCTGTTTTTGGTCCTGTGTCCCAGAGAGATGTTTTTTACTTGTTTTACTGGAATCTACAATTGGTGAACATGAGTCTTGGGTTTTATACATATTTTGTTCGATGAATTTTTTTTTAATTTTCCGATATTGCTAATCCCTAATTCTGTTTATCTTTTCATTTTGGTTTAGATCTTTCGTGAATATATTTTTTCTTTTTCGTTTATCATTGTAATATCCAAGGACGAGTCTCGATCCTATTTTAGATTTTATATAAAGGTTGGGATCCATCTTAACCTTTGTCACTTGGCGGCTTGTTTTTTCTTTTTTCCCCGAAAGAGAGATTCCTACTGATTGGGATAGACTTTTTTAAGATAAAGTGTCTTTTTACCGAAAACTTGAAAAAGATTGAATTATCTTTGGAGGCAATAAAAGGACAACAACATCTGGAGCATAGTTATTTAGGGCGCAAGGCGCACTAAAGCGCTAGGGTACCTTGGAGCCTAACAAACATTATAAATAAAAAGTTCATTAATAGATAATGTAAAGTAAATCATAACCAGAAAAAAATTAATCATTTAAAGTTCATTAGTAAATCATCAATTTATAGTATATTAAAAAAATCAAATATCTAAATCATCAAATTCTTGTTCAATGTCTGCAACTATATCGTCGTCGTCGTCGCAATGATGAGTCATGAGTGTAGAAGAAATTAGATTAAAAGTTTGTATAAAGGATTACACTATCATCTAAATCATCAAATTCTTTATCATCCTGCTCGACTATCATCATCATCGTAAAAGAAGGAAGATTACAGTAAAAGTTTGAATAAAAGACTTATGAAATTTCTGTTAAAAAAATCTTGCGTAAATGAGCGATAGTTTTTTTAATCATTAAATAGCCACGAGATCTGCTAATTAAGCTTCAAAATTGGTTGAGTTTGAGTTAATTTTTATTCACCTACAAAATATCAGTCCACTTCTTTAAAGCGCACGCTTTTGCGCCTCTCAGAGCCTCTCGCCTAGGCAGAGGCGTACGCTTTAAGCGCGCGCTTGTTTCAAGTGCTTCGCCTGGGTAATAACCCAGGCGCAATGGGTGCGCCCGGCTGGGCCTGTCGCCTAGGCACAACCAGACGCACGCTTTTAATAACCATGATCTGGAGAGGGAAAAATGTTTGATCCGAGGGAAATGATGCCAAAGAGATATTGCACAATGTTAACATCAGCTGGTTACACGTACACTGATTATTATTCTTGTTGACTATTTTTGACAATGTTTAAATTAGTTGTATTAATACAACGTGCGATTAAGAAAAGTTGCAATCAGTTACATTTTACTAATTGACATCAATATTCCGAATCTAAACTTGCACATTTATAACTGGCTATGGTTTACTTGAGATCTATCAGTGCTTTGATGCCTAAAAAAAGATCTTATCAGTGCTTTTGGCCTAATGAGCGTGGGTTTGTTTCTGGCTATAGAATGTAAGAGCTGATAGCGGTCAAGAAGTCAATGCAAGAGCTTCTGCACCAGCTTTCACACTTCCCGCTTCTCAGCTTGCTCATACAAATTTAAGTACTTCAGCAAATCAATTTATTTCCAACAGTCAGAACAATTCATCTATGTGGATGTCCCCACTACCAGCTTTTCAGGCGTCTACTGGAATGCCTAGAAATCCTGTTACACCTGGACCCCCTGGAATTGCTCCTACCTTCTCTTCCATTCCATATATCACAAGTCAGCCTTCAGCCATGAATTCCACTACATTTCCAAGAAACTTCATGCCTGCTGCTCCTGTTCTTCCTAACCCTCCTATTCAGCATCAAACAGTTACTCCTTATGTTTCTCCATCTCCTCAGCCAGCTCCACCTGGACTATGGTTGCAGTCTCAGCAGATCAGTGGCCCCGTAAGATCACCATTTTCACCATATGCTGATGGTATTCCTGGTCCTTTTCCCATTCCAAATCGCGCTATGACACCCCTTTTTGATGTTCAACCTCCTGGAGTTTTTCCTTTGGTATCTTCTATTGGAGGTCCAACGTCATCTGTTGCTTCTGGTGGACATTCAGTCATTGCTTCAGTGCAGTCAGAGTTACCACCCGGAACTGGTATACTGGCACATCCAGTTTGAGTATCTCTGCATTTCCTGTTGTTAATTTGTATCTTGCATTTAATGATGCATGCTTGTTCTGCAGATAATAGTAAACATGCTGGTAACGATCGAACCGATCACGAATCTTCCGGAAAAGAACACCTGGATGCCTGGGCCACTCACTGGACCGAAACTGGGACGAAATACTATTATAATGCGTTGACGGGGGAGTCCACCTATGAGAAACCTAATGGTTTCAAAGGAGAGGTACTGCTACTGTTGCCATATCTCTGAGCATCATTGCTGCCACGAGGATTTAATTTAGTTTTCGTTTGCTTTTTTTTCCCCCCTTGGTCCCTTACTTCCATCCTTAGACAGTTAGATGAAAGTAAAATTCCTTCCATTCATTTTAAATGTTCCTCAATTTGCATAACTCTTCCACTTTTGCTCTTCAGCTTCTGTTGATTTACACCAGGTATTTTTTTTTGATAGGAAACATATATTTTATTTAATCAAAATAGACCATTACAATACTTAGCGGATGAGTTTTCCGCGAAATAATAGAAAATACAACAATTAGGTCAATACGTGACGAACTTCCAATCCATAACCACATCTGAGATAGATAGATGACCCAATTCTTTGATATTTCTTGTTGAATGCGCCACCCTGATTTACACCAGGTATTGATAAAGCCATGTATGCTTTGTGCCTATCCTTATTTAGAACAATGCAACTACTACCTAACCTTTTGCTCTGAATTCTCCCTTAAAGCAAAAAACCCAGAAACATGAATCTGACTGGTGGTTTCCCTTTTGTATATGCAGAGAGTCGTGAACAGAAAATTTTCACTAAATGCATGAAAACGTTGATGAACTTGTTTGATGGTTTATTCTTGAATTAATGGATTATAGGTTGGAAAAGATCTCGAAATTAATATTAGTTTGAAAAGGTTTCAGAGTGAAAATTAAACGTTAATAAGATAGGAAAAGTGGCCAAATAAAATCTGTTGCTACTTTGGAGGTGGCATGTAGTGGATGGAGTTGTGCTGATAAATAGCTGTATGTAAAATGTTGTGAATATATGTGGTTAGTCATGACCACGGGCACTTACATGAAAGGAAAGAAAGAGAAACAGAATGACAAGTAGTAGAAGAGACGGGAGAGGATGGTCGTTAGCTTGTCGCCACCCTTATGACGTTGTGTAAGTTACTCAAACAAAGTAGCAAAGTTTCAGCTATAATCTTTCCGTAAATATGGGGACGAGACTTGTATTTTAGAAATAGAAGACTAAGGTGATTGGAATTGGTGTGCTCTGAAGATGATATTTACATTCCATCAGAAGAGTTGTTTATCACCATTTTATTTGTCTTGTTTCGTTACTATCATTATTACTGACGGATCTTGATTCAAAATTGTACTTGTCACACTACTTATCATGAATACAAGTGTATCAGATGAAGGATTCAGTTTTTTATATGCTCCCAAACTATCTATTCAAAACTGTCACTGTTTTTTGGTCCTTGCATTGAGAATTTTAGATTAAAGACTGACTTAAACTCTTATGAATGCCAAATTTGCTACAAAATCCACTTTCTAATTTATGAGTAATATTTATTAACTTGTCCACTTGGTTTTAGATTTCAGACTTTGGAATTATCATTTCAGAATGCGAATGACCTGTAAAATTTGGTGGACTGTTACTGTTGGTAGATTCAAATTACTATTTGCTGCTTCTTGTGTGAGATAAGTGTGATTTATCTGGTGGATGGGTTTCAATGTCATGGTTTTTGTTACAGTTTCAGAGATCCTTAGATGAAATCTTTAGGCAAATCTCAGTGGCCATGCTGACATTTCACCAAACAAGAAAAAGTGGCATGCATTTATTGATTGCCTATTTTGGCATATAATATACCAGTAGGTTGTCTTTCATGAAATTAATTTGATTGTCTTTAACATATGGATAAGTTTCACATTTTTTTAATGTGCAAATCTGAAAAGCTGACTTATTGCTGGATGAGGGGTAATTTGCAATTTAATCTAGGTTATGTGTTGCCATGCCTCATACCATATTGTTAACTTGCAATATTATTGCTGTCTCAAGTTCTTATTAAGTTTATATTTTTAATGCAGTCCGATAAAGCAACTGTGCAGTCAATTCCAGTCTCATGGTAAGTTTCTTGCAAACAAGGAACACGATTGCCTTGAATTTAAGCTTGTCTATAATTGTTAACTATTAGATGCGGTATGGATTATGAGGCAATTCCAATCATACTATACCTGAATTCTCTTAACTTCTTTAGGCTCTTTAAACGGCAAAACATTTCGGTGTTGAACTAGTATGTTGACGTGTTTATAGTCATAAAGTTCGAGAGATGATTCATTTTATCATAAAACTAAATTTTCAAGTGCAAGTTTATCTTGGATACCACGAAGAATATGCATCAGATTATCAGAAATGAAGATGACTAATTAAAGACCCTGAATCATACTTGGACTTTTAGTGTTCCAGAATTATTACTGAATGTCCATGGTTCAGATGACAAATAATTGAAGAGCGATGATATAAAAATATGCAAACTGAGAAATAGAGAGCTGAAATGAAGGGTTAGGGGTAGGCTAAAGATGCAAGAAGCTCGAAATACTTTCAAGCTATATCAGGCAAATGACTTGCTTCCTTTCAAGTTTGTTCACTTGTCACTGTGGAATTCTATGTGAACCTTATGAGCTGCTATTTTGCCTTTGCTTTAGAGACACATGGAATATTTCTCTTGGAATGAGCAAAATGTTTTGGGTTGGGAATATGGACATGTTTCTGAGGATTTGTAATCCTGGATAAGCTGTCAATTCAGGTTTTATGAATTGAGGAGCTTGTCATTGAACTGTCTCTTTTACTTTTTTCGAAAACATTATTGTGGATTTGTGATGGAAGAAATGTTCAGCATAATTTTTCTGGTTCATTGCTTGAATCAATTGGTGGTTGTATCTAATATATCATTTTTGTCATGCGATCAGGGAAAAGTTGGCAGGCACTGATTGGACACTGGTCACCACTAACAATGGCAAGAAATATTACTACAACTCTACAACTAAGGTATTGTCGAAAGGCCGAAGCTGTTTGTGTGCCACGAAACAAAACTAGAGACTTTAAGGGATGACGTAAGTAGTTAGTCACAACACAAGCACTTCTGTACATAAGAAATGCATATCATCAAGCCCGCATATGTTAGCCAATGGAAATCATCACCCAGGTCTAGGATAATGTACGTACAATGACTTAACCTTGGCAGGTCAACCTCTCAGTGTCTGTCCTGGAATTCCCAGAATATAATGCTCAATGCATTTAACCAACATTGACTACTATCTTATGTAACTATAGTAAAAAAATAAAATAATTGGATTCACATTTATTTCCCAGATAATATTCTGTAATCATCCTGTTACTTTGTCACATCATTTTCATCCTGTGAGTATGTTTTCTGCAGTGATAATGTGATATTATTCAAGTTCCCTGAAAAAACTGTTGATAAATAGTACACTGAAAATAGGCATTTTCTCCCTGAATACCAATCTGATGTATTCATTCGCATCTACATGGCTCTGTATCTCCCCCTTTCAAAATTCTAATCTACATCTTATTCTTTTTTAATTCATATGTGCAACCAAAGAAATGGACCACAGGCAGCCAATGTGAGACCATATCATGGCATAAAATTATCCATATAGATGACCCTAATGAGTGGGATAAAGTAAAGGCTTATTGTTGTTGCATGCGCAGCTACAAAAATAACCACATAGGCCAATTTCATGTTTACATGATTTGCGTTGGGGCAGTTTCTATTATTTCATTGAGAGTTTATTCTCTATAAATTTCTAATATCCTTTTGGCCATTGAAATGCAAATCACGAAGGTATTGCTGGTTTTTTAAGGGCTAAGCTTGATGGAGCTCGAAATTTAGTTAGACATGGTTTTACTTGTTTTCAAGCTTGAACTTGTTTTGATGTGAGCTCTCAAATTTGAAGTAAATTCAGTGCCTTGAAACTTGAGAAAGGCAGCGCTGATAGGTGAAGAGAAAGCTGATTAAAAATGCGAAGATACCAAGGTGTTTGGGTTAATGTTTCATTTGTTAGAAAAAGGGATGACTTATAATACCTTTTCTAATGAAAAACACAGACCCTAGAATATTTAAGGAGTTTAATTGGAGAAAAGAATGAGAAAAAGTACAGCGCACAGAGCTACGTCAAGGGTTTGCCTTAAATATGCTAATGACTACAAGTTTTTAACAAAGTTCAAACATAGTTATTAAAGGCGTGACACTTTAAACAGGCGTACGCTTTAGGCTCGCCTCTGCCTAAGCGCATGGCAAGATGGGAGGCGCAGAAGCGTGCGCCTGGTTGTTGTGTTTCGAGATTTTGTGTGTACATATAAAATAATTCAAGCCCAACAAATTTTAAAGCTTAATTAACAAAGCCCATTCCTCGTGCTCAAATTCTCTCTGCGTCTATGAGTCGCTAAATTTGAGAGTGCAACTGTGCAGCAGTTGACCTTCCAATCAAGGTAATAATAATATTCATTTTTTTTTTGTCACTGAAGATTAGCATAATTATATTCCTCAGTTCTGTTTGTATCAAAGTTCAGCAATCACTAAGTTTAGCACTAATTGATCATGACTCATGAGAGTAGCAATACAACCAATACTCAGTTTTGTTTATGTCAAAGTTCACTAGACGCCGATGTACCCTAGCGCTTTAGTGCGCCTTGTGCCCTAAATAACCATGAGTTCAAATTCTTAATCATTCGAAGCATTATATTGATGTTCCAATTTGAAACTTATGAGGGCTGCATGTGATTGCCAACTGGAAAAGGTGAATTCTAGTGGCTTTTAAAATACATCCTGGAATTTCAATCTGTGGCTTAACCATCTTGGAGCCCATGATTTTGGATCTACCGTATATTAAGAAAGCTTTTAGCCTTTTTCTTTGTCCGTCAACTCTCTCTTCCAGTTTGTCTGTCTTCTCTCTCTGCCAGTGTGTCTGTCATCTTCATCATCATCTGCTTGCCAAAACCACTTCATAAATTTTTCAATCAGTACCTTGTCAAAATCCAGACATAAAAGAGTGCTGCATGAGCTGGCATGCAATCAATGAGTCTCTAGAATCATATAAGTGCACTTTTTTTTAATGAAATGATTCCATTAAAATAGGTAAAAAATTGTCCTTAATAATACAACTACGCGTGGCATTCCCAGGACAATAAGAAATTAATTAACGTAGTACAACTACACCAGTCATCCCAAGGACTAGGAAAAACCATATGTAAAGAAAAGCAAGGACTATCACAACTGTTATTCATCACATCTAAGGTATGAGGCATACAACGAAAGCACAAAATCTTAATTTTCTTGATTATCGCTTCAACATCCGGCTTCTCATTCTCAAACTTGGCTCGAAATCTCGCATTCCAAATCAGATAGACGGTAGCCGCAAGTGCCATAAGTCTGAGCTTATTGATCACAGAGTTACCTTGGTATATTCCCCGGAAATCCTTGAGTACTGTATTAGGAGAGCCCATGTTCTTCTTCATGCTAAGCCAATCACGAACCGCATTCCATATCCCTTTCGAAACTTGACAATTGAAATAAATGTGTGCAGCCGTTTCAATATGTTCTTGGCACAATAATCTATCTCGAGTAAGGACTTTAGAATGTGCAAACAACCAAAGAGTGAACCTGTGCTTAGGGATGATGAACGTTTTATGCAGTAGTGGTTTCCACGGCTACCTACCCACTTTTTTAACAAAGAAGTCATAAGCACGTGAGAGACCTGGACCAGCACTGAACCAATTAATTAGTGTCAAAGCAGCTGCATTCACGGAGCCTTCATGCAACAACAAAAGTCTCTAATACGCAGTATTTGCTTGATTAAGGGTGATTCTTCCTTAACCCCATTCCATTCCCAGACTTACCATATTGATTATAGGTATGATTCACCCACGAAATCCACTAGCAATCTTTGTTAAGATGAATCTTCCATAAAGTTTTAGCTAACAGTGCTTTGTTCCCCAGGCTTTCAGATTTTTTAAGCCCCAACCCCCACCCTCAACAGGTTGACAAAGCACTTTCCAAGCCACAGGTGGTCGTTTGGTGGGCCAAACAAATTTCCGGCACAAGGTATATATATCATCTATAATATTAGCAGGTAGGGGGAGCACTGAAAGCCAAAAGCAATCAATACCTTGGACCACTGATCTAATGAGTTCCAACTTCCCAGCGAATGAGAGGGTGTGTCTTGGCCAAGATCTTATTTTGTTTGCAATGTTATCCACGAGGTTGCTGTAATATGGAGTTCTCATTTTCCTCGAAGCCACCGGGATACCAAGATAACGGAAGTGTAGGTCACCAAGATGAAAGCCTGTAATGTCAAGAATTTCCTATCGCACCTTCGTATCTATGCTCACCATAAAGATGCTAGATTTCAAGTGATTAATTCTCAATCCTGCCATATCCCCAAAGTCAGAAAGACAGTTCATAATCATGGAAATACTTTGAGTGTCACCTTGAGAAAAAATCAGCAAATCACCCGCATAGGCCATATGAGTGATGTGAGCATTAAGACATTTCGGGTGGAAGCCAAACAATTGCGATCGTGACATTTTCTTAAGTGGCCGAGATAACACCTCAAGACATAGTGTAAATAAGAAAGGAGAAAGTGGGTCATCTTATCGCAGCCCTCGTTTCCCAACAAAGTGCCCATGGTATTGTCCATTCATTGACATCGAATAAGAAGTAGTAGAGACGCATTCCATGATCCATCCTATAAATCTGCACGGGAAGTTAAGAGCTACAAGAACTTATCTCAGAAAATCCCAATCAACTGTATCATAAGCTTTCTGATTATCCACTTTAAGAGTGTATCTTGGCGAACCGTGTTTACGTGCATACTTGTGAAGAAGCTCTTGAGCCAAATGAATGTTATCAACAATAGAACGGCCCTGAATAAAAGCAGATTGGGCCTTGTCAACCAGCCTGCCAATAACCTTCCTCAATCGTTCAACCAACACTTTTAGAGATAATTTTATAGAATATCCTACAACAAGAGATAGGCCGATAATCATTGAACGATGATGCATTAGTAGATTTCGGAACCAGTGTGATAATGGAGGGGTTCCATTGTTTCAATAGTCGACCATTGATAAAAAATTCTTGCACAGCTACAAAGACATCACGACCAATAATATTCCAAGAAGATTTGAAGAAAGAGGATCCATACCCGTCTGAACCAGGGGCTTTGTCATCATCAATATCAAATAATGCTCCTCGAACATCCTCCAATGTCACAGAAGTTGTCAAACTCTCCCAGTCACTGACCATAACACTCGGACCATCTTCTAACAACTCTCTGGCAACCGATTTCCTTTCCACTTTACACCCTAAAATCCCCTTATAGAATTCAATGAATTTACGAGATATAGCAGCCGTGTCTGTTGTGGTAGATCCATCATGGTTCTGTAGCGGAACAATGGCATTCTTTCTGTTATTTCGCTTGATGAGATCATGAAAAAATTTGGTACATCTATCCCCTTGTTTCAGATAAGTACACTTAGTTTTTTGGGCGACGAAGGACCTCTCAGCTTCTAAGACCATCTCCGTGTACCTTCTGGTGTCTTTATACTCAACATGCATGGTACCCGTAGCTTACATGGAAGTCTGCATTTCTTCCAATTTCTTTTTAGTAGCCAATGCTCGAGAGGAAATAAGACCGTAATGGTTTATATTAAGGTTAATAAGAGGCTTCTTCATACCCTTGAGCAGATGTTTCAACTTGTATTGTAAGGTACCAAACCCATTAAAATGCCAATGCTGCCTAACCAAATCTTCAAAACCTGCATTCAGAGCCCACATTTAAAAAATTTGAACGGTTTCTTGCTCTTAAGACAAGGCTTCATCAGCGAGACTGTCATCAAAGTGTGTTCTGATATACAACCCGAAGCAATGAATTCTGCAATCCCTCCTTAGAAACCTGAGACACCCCATAAATGATTGATCATAACTCGGTCAAGTTTACAGCTCACCTTCGGGCTCATCCACGTAAACAAGGAATCAATATATCGCATAGCCGATAAATCAAGAGATGCCACACAATCTACGAAGTCTTTGGTCTCATAGTTATTCACTTTCAAACCGCCCTTTTTCTCATGTGGAGACAAGACATTATTAAAGTCCCCCAAAAGTATCCATGGTAAACTACAATTCTCACCAAAACATATTAAATCAGCCCGAAGATCACGTCTCTGTACAATAGTGTTCAGCCCGTATGAAAAGGATGCACAGAAAGTTTTATTTTTTATGAAGCAAGTCAATCGAACATGTATAGCTTGATCATTCATACTCAAGATGCTCAAATCCGCGGTATTAGGATTCCATAGAACAAAAATACGGCCCTTGTTACTAGACAAGAAGTTATGAGAAACTTGCATACCTTGGAACCGGAGTCTCATCATGTTGACAACAATAGATGTTGCTTCCAATTTACTTGCTTATGGTGATTATGAAACTAAATTCCACTGGGGAGAAAAACTATCAAAGCTGAAAACACGTGCTTGCAGAACTTTTAGAAAATTTTAAGGCCGCTTGTCCTACTAATGAGCTAGAGCCTACATTAGAATTTTGTTCTCCAAGTATTTTCTAGCTTACTTATTGACATCCATCCACTTCAACTCACATCTTTGATCTTTTGATGCAATGTTGCGATATATAGTAGCAGAATCTGCTCTTGCTCTGAGTTGTTATGAGGGATCTCTTGTTGGCGCTTGTGGTTAACAACCTATAGGATTATCTATACATTAAAAATCCTTGTAGTGGAATGTTGACTGTTAACTTGACATGCATGTATGTTGTCAGAGTCCATCAATGTGGAACTAGATAGTTATGCGTATGTATGTGACGATGCTCTTAAAGGATGAATGCTATGCATATTGTCGCTTGTTATCATTTTGCCTTGAATATTCATTGGTAATGACTTGGAATGTTCTTGTTGACATCTTCTTTAATGAATTTAACTTGTCTTTTGACATCATTGCTTGGTTTTTAATCAGTTTAGTAGCTGGCAGATACCTAATGAGGTAATCGAGTTACAAAAGAAGCAGGCATCCGATTCCTTGAAAGCTCAATCAATGTCAGTGACACATACTAGTGTAGTAACTGAAAAAGGATCAGGTCCTGTTAGTTTAAGCACGCCCGCTGCTGATAGTGGTGGTCGTGAGTCCGTAACGCTCAGACCCTCGAATGCCCCTGGTTCATCTTCTGCATTGGATCTCATAAAAAAAAAGTTGCAGGATCCGGGAACCCCAGATACTACTCCCATGAGTGCAGCTTTGTCAGGTGCAATCCCATTGGAACTAAATGGTTCAAAATCAATTGAGGCTACCGTTAAAGGTCCCCAAAATGAGAACAGCAGAGAAAAGCGGAAGGATGCTAATGGGAATGGTGATTTGTCCGACACATCTTCTGATTCCGAAGATGAAGACAGAGGTCCCTCCAAGGAGGAACGTGTTCTCCAATTTAAGGTATTTTTGTGTTTTATCCTCAAGTTTAAGATTTCCTTTTTGGAAGATCCTAATTTGTTTATTTGTACTTTGCCTTGAATCTTATGTTTTGGCAACTTTGTGAGATATATCTTTAAAGGCAGTTTCCATTCAACCAAGGGGAAACAATCATAAAAGAAATTTGTATGAAATTTGTTTTTCAACTATTGATTTCATGACTAAAATTCTTTAAGTTAAGTTGAGGTCATATTCTGCATCTTGGGTTTACTCATATGAGTTTTGAATTTATTAGGAAATGCTCAAGGAACGGGGAGTGGCACCATTCTCTAAATGGGAGAAAGAACTTCCTAAAATTGTGTTTGATCCACGCTTCAAGGTCTGTTGATCGCATTGTAATAAGTTACTTTTTCTTGGCTTGGGGTATGTCCCTATTTCTTGAGCAGTTTGATGTATGTTTGGTGTTCCTATGTTTGCATTTGCATTTAAATAAACATGTTAAGTGGTGCTTATTGCACAAGTTACTTGGATTAGTTAGTGCTCTGTATGCTGTCCTTTCATCTGTGTTGATTTCTTGAGTTGCTTGATTTCTTTCACATTTTGAATAAGTAGACACGTGATATGTAATAAGGGTATTATTAATTTTGTCTGAGGTGTCTACACTCAATAGTTGTGCCACTTCAGTACTTGAAGCATCCTCAATTCTTTTACTTCACTCAATGTGAAGACTCTGGATTACCCAAGGATGTAATTTTTCTTTTTATGCTGGTCGATCATTTTGGCTAATGTACTGCAGCAAACTCATACCTATAAAATTTCTGGAGTACGCGTGATGCGGGTTAGAGGACTGCCAGCAATAGCATGCTTTTGAAATTGTTAGATTTTATTGATTTGGTTAGCAGTACTAAACAAGCAAATCATCAGCCGATTGAAAGAAAAGGGCTGCCTTGCTTTGAATATTCCGTGACACAATTGGAGCCAAGCTTATATAATTCTATTAAAAACTATAATAATAGAAATTTGTTGAAGAGAAAACACCAAATATTGAACAATGAATTTTTCTAGCATTCCTCTCGAGTTGAACATAAAAATCTGAATTGAAGGGTTCAACTTTAAGCGCAAAATGTCTTGACAAAAATCTTGCACAATGATGAAAAAATTTGTATGTTCACTGTTTTGAATAAATTTTGAACATGAGACCCATGTTCCTGTAAGTAAAACTTATATTTTGCTTATCAAATCATCTTGTAGTAGAAAGTATCATTGTTTTAAAAAAAAAACTACTTTTTTGCATCTTAATATCTCCCTCAAGTATAGACCGGAGAGGCCCATCCGATATGTACATCAATTGCATGGTGTGATTCAAACTTGATACAAATGGATCGATAATGTAAACTTTTATTAATCTTCCCTCTATTGGTTTGTATACTCTGTTTACTTTGTATGCATCTTCTATGCACACAATAACAGAAATGTTCTTGCAATTGCTTTGCTGCTTGCAATCATTTGCTGTTGCAGGCTATCCCAAGTCACAGTGCTCGAAGAACAATATTTGATCACTATGTTCGAACACGTGCTGAAGAGGAGCGGAAGGAAAAAAGAGCTGCTCAGAAGGCTGCTTTGGATGGTTTCAAGCAGTTACTGGAAGAAGCGAAGGAGGTTTGATTCAATTGTCTCCAATTAAAGTATTCTCTGTTTCTTTTGGAATCTGATTACCGAAAACTTTAATTGAAGTCAGGGATCTAAGACAAACCCTTTGATATTTAGGATATCGATCACAACACAGATTATCATTCCTGTAAAAGGAAATGGGGAGAGGATGCCCGATTTCAGGCTTTGGACCGGAAAGAAAAGGAAATTTTATTGAATGAAAGGTATGATTCATTACCGAATTGATTTGGAAATGGCATGATTTCATCCCTCAGTGTCAGGATTTTGATTTGGGTTATTAGACTAAAACGGATTAACTTGTTTTGTAGATACGAAGAATTAAGATTGAACCTTAGTCATCTTGGCTCCTATTATGATATGCATATACATATTAAATACAAAGATGTGTCATTAACATTTGCACAGTAGAATAGAGAAAACAAAGATCGATTCTTGTTGTCATTTTTCTAGGTTACACCATTGGATTGAAAGCACACTTTTGCCTGCAAAATGTACAAATTTAGCGATAATTAATGGGTACAAATTAGGCACAAAATATTAAAAGAATATTATTTTTCATTCTATTTTGTCCACACTCTCCGTCAAGTTGGTGTAAAGATATATATCATGAACAACTTGTTGAGTGAAATCTTCAAATTTTGGTCTAAAACATTCCTTTGTCAAAGCATCGGCAATTCGCTGCTCAAATGTGACAAAAGGCACGCAAATGACTCTACTTTCTTGTTTTCTTTTTCCTTGATAAAATGTCTGTTAATGTCAATATATTTAGAACAATCATGTTGAACAAGGTTATTGACTATGCTAACGGCAAACTATTATCACGGAATAACTTCATCGGGACTTTAAAGTCTAACTTCAACTCTTCAATAACCTTTTCCAGCCACAATATTTCACACACACCATTGGTCATAGCTCTCAGTTCTGCTTGAGCATTACTTTTGTCCGCAATATTTTGTTACTTCTCCAAGTAACGAGGTTTTCCTCAAACAGAGTTTCAATTAACAGAAGTACATCTTTCATTAGAGATCAAACCTACCTAATCTCCGTCTCTCTAATTTCCCTTTTTAAATAGAAGCCTTTCCCAGGAGAGTCAAAGCCAACTATGTTGAGGAACGTGCATCAAAATAAAAAGGATGGTGATTTTCTGGTGAGAATGTTGAAGGTTCCCACCGGATGGAGAAGGTTTTTATGGCTTCAAAAAACACTCATCGAGTCTAGAAAATCTTATAAATATGTGGAGGCTCCGTAAAGAGACGGTGACGCTTTCATTATGAGAATATTAATTTCCAATATAGAAAGAATTCATAGAAATTGGTTGAATGAGAGATGATGAAAAAGAACCAAGAACTGGAGTTTCTAGAGAGGAATAATGCTTAATTAATAGGAAATATTGGGGAAGATATTAAAATTATATTATCTCATGCAAATAGATGATTGTGGTTGTATGAAGGACCGTCTTTTTAATGGCCTAGGTAATTGTGCATACATAGTGGGGTTATTTTAGTCATTACAAGATACTACATAAAAGTAATCCACTATAAAATAATACTAGACACCATGTAGTTTATCACACCATATTATTTATCTTAATCTTTCAATTTATTCTTACTTTATTACACATCCTTCGATTATACCATCCATCAAACCAAGTGGTATCTTAAGTTAATGCTTTGAGTATTACGTAAAAATATATGCTCTGTGTGACATTAGGACCAAAGCAGAGCACATCAAATCATATTTCATGTGTATACTCTTTGTTGTTTGCGCAATCTTTTAAGTTGTAATTGATAAATGCTCTGACAGAGACAATTGGACCAAGCAAAGCTTGTTTAATCCTATATCATGTGAAGGGACTTGGTTGCTTGGGTGATCCTTAACTTTTATTTTTATTTCATGAATATAACATGTAACTCTGTCACCAGCTGATTTTGGGTTCTGTTGCAGGGTTCTTCCTCTCAAAAGAGCTGCTTATGAAAGAGCTCGAGCTGAGCGTACTGCTGCTACATCATCTTTCAAGTCCATGCTTCAGGATAACAGTGATATAACTTCTAGTTCCCGCTGGTCTAAGGTAGGGTGATTCCAAAGTTGATGCATTTGTTTATATGATGGGGTTGACATCAGTTTTTTAAGGGCTTGCAGAAAGAGATTTTCCCCACCTAAATAATCTGGGAAAATGCCTATTTTTGCCAGTTTTAGTACTAAATTAAAAATTCGCAGCGCATAAAATAAAACCAGTGTTGAAGGCTTGAAGCCCAAGGAGATGGCTTTTTTCAATTTGTTTTTTTAAAAACTTAATGGGATTGCAACGAGTTTCATGAAATGAGTCATCAACGTGGTAGAACCTTTTCCCTTTGCCAATTTTCGTTAGATCATTAGAATTTAATTTCATTTTAAAACAATTTTTTTGCTGTAGGCTATAAACCTGATTGAGTTTTATGTATGTTGCTGCTGGTCCTATCTATGAAATTTTAAGTAATATGTCATCAGAGTTTCCCAATATCAGAGTTGGGTTGATTCGAATATGCTGAGTTGTTTTAAGGACTAAATTGATCTGAGACTAATTTATTCCTCATTTTTTGCTAGTCTTGTGTAAATAAATTATGAGAAAGGCAAGCTAAAGGTGAAGCCCAAGGACATGGTGTTTTTCAATTGTCAAAACCATAGTAGGGTTGTAATGGATTATCATGAAGTTGACCATCAGTGTGGTAGATCCATTTTCTTTGCTGTGGTTTTTAACTTGATTTACTATTTGATGCACGCCACTTCTAGGAACTTCTCATTATCTGAAAATGGCTCTTGGTTGTTCTTACAATTAAGGACGCGAATATACTTTTGATGAACAATTTTTTACTCGAGTTTAACTTGAGTAAAGTTCAAGTCTGAGCTCAAATAGTTTGTTGAACTAAGTTATCAAGATTTATTAGAAAAAAGACTCGAAATATGACTCAGGTTCATGAATCCTTTTTAATTTAAATATATATAAACTATCAATAAAGATACAAAGTTAGTGAGCTCTCAAGTAAAATAATTTGTGTTCAAATTCAACTCAAATTCGAACAAGTTTGAACTCGGTTTGTGTTTGATAATTTTGAATATGAATGAAATACTGTTTGACTAAAAAGCTAAGTGGGTGGGTGCCACTTTTGAGTTTGATCTCCCATATTGCAAGCAGCCAGTAGGAATTGAAAATGTTGTGATTTCTCAATTTTAAATGAGACCATGTTTTTAATGAATGATTGTTCAAATTCATGATATGGAAATTAAACAATAATTATATTTTTTTTTGAAAATTAGTTAGCAGTCTATTCGTTCTATTCTGAGGATATGAAATTGCCATTTTTCCCCAACTGAACGATGTTTTGATGCAACGAATAATGTTCCTTCTCTGGTAGGTGAAAGATAGCCTAAAGAGTGATTCCAGATACAAGTCTGTCAATCACGAAGACAGAGAGAAGTTATTTAATGAATATATAGCGGAACTAAAAGCAGCTGAAGAAGAGACAGAGCGGAAGTCAAGGGCTAAAAAGGACGAGGAGGTAGGATTTGTGTGATTTCTACTTATGTTTGAACTGATTTATTGTACTTCAATCATATTTCCTTATATTTACTGTCAGTGCCGATTCCATAATAATGACTACTTATGCTCATGCTGTATCTGTAACTTCATAACTTTTGCACGCAACTTTTCTGTTATTGATCTGGGTTTCACAACTGCTCTTCTTCGAATTTATCTTTGCTACTCCATCCCCTCCTCCCATCTCTCTATTATCCATCCATGCGCTCTGCGAAGTTTTTGGTTCCGGAATCGAAGTAGAGGTTCTTAATTTATGATATGCTTGCTGTCTTTTCATTATTTTTATAGGAAAAATTAAAGGAAAGGGAAAGAGCATTACGCAAGCGAAAAGAAAGAGAAGAGCAAGAAGTTGAAAGGGTGAGATTGAAAGCTCGCAGAAAGGAGGCTGTTGAATCATATCAAGCCTTACTGGTAGAAACAATAAAGGATTTTCGGGTACATGCACTCTGTATTTTGTTCTTCGTGATGTAGATACAATATTGTTTTGTTTGTCGCATAGATGCAATATTCTTATTGACGAAGGGTATGCATTATCTACTGTATCATCTTGTTGATTTTAGATGGATTTCTCTTGGTTAACTGTCATTTTTAATTTCTATACCTGTTAAGAGTTTGCAAAATTCACTGAAGATTTTTTATATAATTTATAGGCTGGTGGCATAATGGGCTAAAGAATGTGTTCAATATTTTTCTCAATAATATGACTGACTTATTCTATGGACAATGCAGTAAAAGAGTGTCCTTAGAGGAGGGCACCCATAGTATTGCAATTGCACTTCAAACTTTTGTATCTTGTTTCAGTGTTTCATGCTAAATGAGAAGTTATTTCTGAAGATAGATTGATCGATCCTTTTCAAGGCTATAAATAAAGTAGCCACATCTCATTTTCTTTTCTCGTTTTATGTTGTATTGTACCATTGAAATACTTTTTACTTAAAAAAAAAGCACATCTTCACTTGTCATGGAATTTGATTTAGAACTATTTTCCTAAACTCATTGATTGTTACTTTCTTCTAGTGTTGTAAATGGCGGTAAGAGGATGAATTTTTTTTACTATTTTTTATACATAATCATATATAATCATGCAATGCAATTACAAATAGTTATCATTGTTTATGCAATACATGTAATAAAATGATATTTATGCATAAAAAACTTCATATAAAATAATACAATTTATAGGTAGTGTAAATAAATATAAAAATGCAACCAACAAGATAATTAATAAATATTCATTGTCATATTAATACTAAAATAGTAATATCATTAATAATTATGTGGGCGACTAGTCTGGCGGCCGCGGCGAGCAGTTCAAGGATGAAGGAGGTGGTGGTTGTGGGTGACTGGGTTGGTGGGACTATTATGTATTGGAAGAGAGAGTGTATAAGTGTATTAATAATTAGGTTTTTTTTTTAATTTTTTCGACTTTGACCTCATGGCCTTCCCTGTTCATCTTTTACCGCCTACAGAACCACCTAAGGCAAAGGTGGTGCGCGGTCGGAGGCCACCTTTCACTTAGGCCGTTGCCATTTAGAACACTGTTACATTCTAATATTTCATCTGCTCTCCTTGTAATATATGTTATCCCTGGGGGGATGCTATTGAAGATAATTTGCACGGTTTTCTTCCCATGCATTTGCTGTGGAAAATGGAAACAATAAACATTTCTCATATGTCACAGAGATAACGAGGGGTGCTAAAGCATATTTTTTTGTTTATAACCATTTCCATTATCGTTACAACTGCCTCTTGCCACCCACATATAATTACCATTATTGCTATTAACTATTTCATTTCGTTATTGCTGTGCATTTAGGCGTCTTGGACAGAATCAAAGCCTAAGTTGGAGAAGGACCCGCAAGGGCGCGTGGCCAATCCTCATCTCGATAAGTCAGATTTAGAGAAGCATTTCCGTGAGCACGTTAAATCCTTGCATGAGGTCAGCAGGCTTTATCCGGTATCTTACAATGTTGATTCCGGGCTGTTAATTCATGTTCGATGCATCCGAACATCAATATCACACTAATTTGTTTCATTGCTGTTGCTTTACCTTTTTTTTCTTTACTACGTGATACTTTTATACAACTTCTGTGACTGTTGCTGTTAAATGTTTATATTATTGTTTTGAAATTATGCCCGTGATATTCCATTTTGCTTTGAAACATATTGGGCTACAATTGTCGTCATTATTTTTCAAAGGTCCCATATCGATTGTCCCCGGATTTATTCCTTGATGTTTCCAAAGAGTGAGGATTAGTGACATTCTTGCAAATATCTTTATGGTCTCATTGTCGTTGTTTATGCTAGAGATGTGCGCTGGAGTTCAGAACCCTGCTAACGGAAGTCATAACTGTTGAAGCCGCAATTCCAGAAATGCAAGAGGGTAAAACAATTTTAAATTCTTGGTCTACGGCCAAACAGCTCTTGAAAAGTGATCCTAGATATAAGAAAATGCGAAGAAAAGAAAGAGAATCCTTGTGGCGTCGACATGCAGAGGAGATCCAACGGAAGCAGAAGTCATTGAACGATCAAGATGCGGAGAAGCACGCAGAACCAAAAACTAGGAACTCTGTCGATTCCGGGAAACATGTATCTGGATCACGAAGAACACATGATCATAGATGATAGCTCCTTTTCCCCACCTGTTAGTGAGAAGTTCTGGACGCAAACTCCTTTTTTCTATATTTATGTTCTTACCAAAGACATTTTTTTGTTGTTTTCAAGGATTTCGACACCGATTAGAAAATTGTTTGATCGAACAATTTTAAATGAGTTTATCAAATCTTATCTTTGAGAATAGGCTAACATGCTCGGATAGCCAGTTAAAGCTTAATGGATTGTCAACTTTTCGACCATAAATTGTCACTCTATTTTTTTGTTTACTCGCAAAAACGTGAAATTATTATTAGTAACATAACGTTGGACTACATCATTTTATGGATATTACTATCGAAGAAGGATAAACAATTAGTAAAATTTGAAAGCTTATTAATAAATTGGTATATGAAGTTTTGTTAATGGTTTAATTTTGTTCTTTATCACAAGAAGTGACTTGTTCTTGCTGAAATCAAATTGCTTGTACGATTTTATGGTTTTTCTACCCCCATCTGCATCCGTTCATATCATATGCCATAAAGTCGTAAGCGTGTTACTACCATCTCCTCGTGCAGTGAAAATTGCGGAGACAGTTATTGTGCAGTGAAAAGAATCAGTTTTCTAAAATTTTAAAAGCAAGCGTGGTTTTGAGATTGATCCTTTGAATCTATATTTATGGACTTCCAACATTCATTTTAATCGAAATCTGCATGAAGAAAAATGATATTTGGAATGATGAAAACATTTACTCCATAGTTTCTTAGTAAATACGGGAGTAAAAGATAAAATGTCTGAAACCAAATTAAACTCATGAAATGCTTCTGCTGCAGAATCAATATCATTATTTGAAAGGCAAAAGCTTGTGTGAGACGGTCTCACGGGTCATATTTTGTGAGACATATATCTTATTTGGGTCATCCATGAAAAAATATTACTTTTTATGCTAAGAGTATTGCTTTCTATTGTGAACATCGGTAGGATTGACCCGTCTCACAGATAAAGATTCGTGAGACCGTCTCATAAGAGACCTACTCTATTTGAAAAGACATTAGTTGTTGCGAGGAATTACATTAATAAACAGAGAAAAAAAAGTAGCCTAAACTAATGCTATATATCGTGCATGTTGTAAGCGAATATATGATGGATAAAATACTATTTTCAAGGGAAAGAAGCGTGCATTAACGCAACATCGAGTGTTAATTAAATTTCAAAGTGTTTCCCTGTCGGCAATAGATGGAAGACTGTATTTATTAGGGTTGGTGGAAAAAACGTTTATAAAACATGGGTTGGTATATTTGACTAATAATTCAAGCAGAAGACGGAAGACGTGTATAAAACGTGTCTTCACACGGACAAAGGGCTCTATAATAGAGCTCCCCTTTCATTATGAAATCATCCTTTCTTCGAGTTTTCTCTCATCTAATAGCATTTGAGTGCTTAGTTCTATAATATTTGTGAGGTGTTTGTTCTCCTGTATTAAGAGAGTGTGTGTTCTCTTTGAAAACACAATGACTGAGTTTTACACCATAAAATATTATAGTGAAAATCTTTTCATCTTGTCCGTGGTTTTTACCCTAATAATTTTTAGGATTTTTCCACGTAAATCTTGGTGTCCAATTTATTCTTGATTTTCGTATTTATTATCTCAAATTACCGCACGTAGGACCAACAAGTAGTATCAGAGCATTGGTTTAAAATTTCTTAAAATTCTAGGTACGCTATGTGGTTGCAACCTAGACTGATCTTCCACATCAAAAAAGTTTTTTTGAGATTTTTTTTATTAAGGCGGGATTATTTTGTCCAGACTACTAAATAGTTGTAGACATAATGACGAGCAGGTACGAGATAACAAAGTTCAATAAAAGCAATTTTATGCTATAGAAAATAACGCTATAAGCAATTTTAAGAAAGGAGAATCGCTTGGCGCTTATTGGAGATATACAGGTGGAAATTACGGACGATGTAAAGTAGAATGAGATGAATGATAATGTTGTTGCCAATTTACACTTGCCTATAGCAGACAAAGTATTGTCAAGTATCTCTGAGATAAAAACGACAAAATTATCTAGGATACTCTGACAAAGATGTACGAGAAAAAGTCGCTACACAACATGATTTTCCTAAAGAGAAGGCTTTATACTCTTCGGATGACGGAATCCTCATCGTTGATCAACCATATCAACATACTAAATATTATATTTGCCCAACTCATTTCCATGGGGCATAAAATAGGGGAAAATGGACGTGTAGAGCTTCTACTTCAAAGTCTACCAGATTCATATGATCAACTTATCATCAACATAACCAACAATATTCTTATGGGCATTCTAAAATTCGACGATGTCTTAACTGCGGTTCTCGGAGAAGAAAGCCGGCGCAAAAATAAAGAAGATATGTTGGTAACTTCGAAGCAGACAAAGGCTTTACCGATGATAAGAGGAAGATTTATGGACCGTGACTCTAGTGGGAGCCAAAGATGAGATAGATCAAAGTCGAGAAGTAAGAAGAAAAATATTTGCTGCTTTAAATGTGGTGGTAAAGGGCACTTCAAGAAAGAGTGTACGAATATCGAGAAAAGTTTTCAACGAAATGTGGCCAGTACTTCAGGCGGTAGTGAAATATTATTCAGTGAAGCAACAACAGTTGCAGAAGGCAGACACAAATTTTGTGACACATGAATTATGGATTCAAGAGCGACGTGGCACATGACGTCTTAGAGAGAATGGTTTGATCATTATGAACCAGTCTAAGGAGGATCTGTATTCATGGAAAATGATCATGCCTTGAAAATTGTTGGGGTCGGTACTATCAAAATTAAAATGTTTGATGGCACAATTCGCACTATAGGAGGTACGACATGTGAAAAGACTGACGAAGAATCTTTTGTCCTTGGGGCAATTGAACGACATCGGGTGCAAAACACGTATCGAGAATGAGATCATGAAAATTCTGAAGAGTGCGCTTGTGGTTATGAAGGCGGAAAAAGTTGCTGTAAATCTGTATGTACTTTTGAGAGAAACACACAAAGAGACAGAAGCTGCTGCCGGGACTTACAAAAGTGTCATTACCTTTTTGTGAGCATTGTGTTACTAGTAAACAACACAGATTAAAATTTTACACTTCTACTGCCAAAAACAAAAGCATATTGGAGATGATTCATTCGAATGTTTAGCAAGCACCAGTTGTATCCATAGGAGGAGCGAGATACTTTGTCTCGTTCATTGATGATTTTTCTAAGAGATGTTGGGTTTATCGAATCAAGAAGAAATAAGACGCTTTTAAAATCTTCAAAGATTTCAAAGCGCGGGTTGAACTTGATTCAGAAAAGAAAATCAAGTGTTTGAGGACTGACAATGAAGGAGAATATGCCAGTGATGAATTTGATGCATATTGTCAACATGAGGGCGTCAAAAGACAATTCACGATAGCTTACACACCTCAACAGAATGGAGTGGCGGAGCGGATGAATAGAACCTTGTTGGACAGAACAAGAGCAATGTTGAGGACTACGAGTTTAGCAAGTCATTTTGGGCGGAAGCATTCAAAACCGCTTGTTATATTATCAATCGTTCTCCTTCAGTGACGATTGATCTGAAGACTCTGATGGAGATGTGGATCGGAAAGCTGACAGATTATTCCTATTTTCATAGATTTAGAAGTCATGTGTACGTTCTGTACATTGAGCAAGAAAGATCGAAGTTGGATTCTAAATCCAGAAAATGTATCTTCTTGGGATATGCTGATAGAGTTAAGGGGTTTCACTTGTGGGATCCTACTGTTCACAAGCTTATCATCAAAAGGGATGTTATCTTCGAGGAAGATAGTAAAGAGAGACAAAGGCACACTGAATTCAGAAACTACTATATTTCAGGTGGAAAATAAGACGGATGAAGGTCAAATTTCTTATGAAGCAGTATCAGAGCATGAAGAACAAGAACATGTTGAGTATGAGGTTTCCAAAGTGACGCAGTCAACTCGAGACAGAAGACCACTGGGTTGGATTTTAGATTATGTCACTGAAAGCAATATTGCATTTTGTCTATTATCAGAGGATGGTGAGCCATCGAGTTTCCATGAGGTTACTCAAAGCTCGGATGTATCTTTGTGGATGATAGAAATGCATGAAGAGTTGGAGGCATTAGACAAGAATAAAACTTGGGATCTTGTTACACTACCATGAGGGAGGAAAGCTATTGGAAACAGATGGGTCTATAAGATCAAGCGTGATGACAATAACCAAGTGGAGTGATATCGTGCTAGATTGGTGGTAAAAAGATATGCTCAGAAAGATGGCATTGACTTTAATGAAATATTTTGTAACGACCATTGGCTATCCCGATCTCGGGCTCCCTCGGGGGCCTTGTCCCGTCTTGGGTTCCCACTGGGGCCTTTTCCCTCACGAGTTTTCCCATGCGTCATTACTCATAGAACTTCTCCAGCCCAGAGACTGGAGATTTTAACTTCCCAGGATTAAAACCCAAGACCTCCTGGACTTATATAGGTCTTGGCAGCAATCCTGGTACCAATTGATCGTATTTCCACAGTGGAGCCTAGTGCACACCCCCATGGACCATGTGGAGCTAAGACTGCAGTCGACCAAAGGATAAAAGCTAGTCACTTTCAAGGATCAAACTTCATCCAAAATGATATATGATTGAAAGCTTATGATTAAAATGATTTTTATGATACATGATTTATGATGAGGATTAAAGCTATTTTTTTAAAATGATTTATTTATGCTTAAAACTTATTTTAAATGATTTTAAAAAGATTTATTTATGCTTAAAGTTATTTTAAAATGATTTTACGATTTATGATTTAATTATGCTAAAATGATTTTAAATGGTTTATTTATGTTGAAAAGCTATTTTAAATAAAAGTATGATTTTAATACATGTGATTGTATATGTATTATTTGCTATCCATGTTTAGAACGTGCTGAGTCTTTAGACTCACTAGGTTTGTATGATGCAGGATATTATGATTTATGGAAGGCGGTGATAATTGAGAGGATCGAGTGCAGCAGTACACACCCGATGGCCTTTATGTTTTCGCACTAGCTAGATAGATAAATGATTTAAAGATTATGATAATGATTTTTATTAGAGATATTTTTATGCTTTGCTTTATTGTTAGTCGATATTTTTAGAATGTCGATTTAGGAATTTTGGTTAGTCGATGATTTAGGATTTTATTTTATGCACTTGATATTTCATATGTTAATTTATTATGAATGGTTGGAAATGTTAAGTTTATTTATTTAGTATTTTTGAGTTATGATTTATGCTTTAGTATAAAAAAATAGAGGTCGTTTCATATTTTCTCCTGTGGTTAGGCTTACAACAGTCAGAGTAGTGTTGGTATTGTTTGATGTGTTTGACATACATCTAGAACAGCTAGATGTGAAAATGACATTTCTTCATAGAAATCTTAAAGAAGAAATCTATATACTCCAGCCAGGTTTTGCGGAAAAAGGCAAAGGGAACTTGGTTTGCATGCTGAACAAATATCTGTACGGTCTCAAACAAGCGCCGAGATGTTGGTACAAGAGATTTGATTCCTATATCATGAGTATTGGATACAAAAGACTGATTGCAGACCTTTGTACGTATTTCAAGAGATCTGGTGATAATTATATCATTTTGCTGTTGTATGTGGACGACATGTTGGTAGCAGGCCCTAAGAAAGATCAGGTCCAAGGATTGAAGGCACAGTTAGCTAGGGAATTTGATATGAAGGACTTGAGACCATCAAACAAGATTCTAGGGATGCAAATTCACCGAGACCGAAGTAACAGAAAGATTTGGCTTTCCTAGAAAAATTATTTGATCAATGCTTCAAAATGCAAGATAGCAAGATAATATCGACCTCTCTTCCATTTAACTTCAAGTTATCCTCCGAGATGTGTCTTAGTTCTTCATCTGAATCTTTCCATCATCAGACACCGAGCTGGACTCATAGATAGAAAGAAGCACTGATGAATACATTTCTTGAGTAGACAGCCCCAAGAAATGACGAAGCACAGACGTTTCAATCTTTTGAAATACTCCGATAACTGCTTCATCCTTGATATTGGAAATGGAATTGAAGTCGACTGCAACATCATTTAAGAGAAATGCGGGAGTTTGGGTTGCTTCCATTTGGATTTTGATTTTCATATGGAAAAATAGAAGAAATGCAAGTAATTTGCTCTGGAGATTTGAAAGTTATGAAATTTAAGAAATTGTAAAGTGAAATATGAAATAGGAAGTTTCTAAATATGTTTTGTGACTTTTCAAATTTCAGACACGTGTCAGTTCGTGAGTAGTTTGACCATAAATACAGGTCATTCAACAGTTTTTATTTATTTGATCACTAAAATCAGGTAGTTACGCAAAAACGGGATTAGATTTAAAATTTGAATAATTTTAAATTAAAAAAAATCTCAATTAGGCAGGATTTTCATCGAATCAAAGTTGGTCAACCTATTCGATAAGATCAATTGATTCGAGTACTGACTGATCGGTTTGAAACTGACTCAATTCAGTTCATGAACAACTGACAATCTGTCTTAGTAGTTAACTTACTAAAATTCAACATTCCCCCTAAATTAAGCATTAAGATAAATCAATGAGCCCTAAAATATTTTTAAAGTAGGAAAATTTAGTCTCGAGTAGAGGCTTAGTGAAGATGTCCGCTGCTTGCTGTTCAATTGATATGTATTCCAGCCGAATGTCCTTCTTTGGAACATGATATGTGATGAAGTGATGTCTGACATCAATATGCTTGGTTCTAGAATGAAGAAATGGATTGTATGTGATCGCAATTGAGCAGGTGTTATCACAAAAGATTGGTGATTCTTCAGCAATAACTTCATAGTCTTTCAGTTGTTCAGAACAGTTGAGCACACTAACTTCCAGCAGTTAGAAATTCAGCTTTAGTTTTGGAAGTTGGATGTTTGCTTCTTGCTAAATCATGAGATCAGTTTGTCTCCTAGAAACTGACATGATCAACTTGTTCTTTTGCGATCTAGCTTACATCCTGCATAATATGTATATGAATATCCAACTAAATTGAAAGAAGAATCTTTAGCATACCATAAGCCCACATTTTGTGTGCCTTTAAGATATTTCAATATACGTTTGACAGCTAAGAAATGAGATTGTTTAGGATCAGCTTGAAATCTAGCCCATAAACATAAGTCAAACATAATATCAAGACGGCTAGCAGTTATGTTCAATAATAAACTTATTAAACCTCTGTAGAGTGTCGTCTCAGCTGAAATTCTTTCTTCATCTTTATCTAGATTAATCGATGAACTCATGGGAATGGATGCAGCTGAACATGTGTATATGCCAAATTTTTTATTAGTTCTTTCGTATATTTAGTCTGACTGATATAGATACTAGTTTCCAGTTGCTTCACTTGTATACCGAGAAAGAACGTCAGTTCACCCATCATACTCATATCAAATTTGTGATACATTAATTTAGCAAACTGTTTTCCTTAGTTTGGGGTTAGTTGACCCAAAAATAATATCATCAGTGTAAATTTGAACAAGTAGAGAATGATCTTTCTTCGAGAATTTGAATAGTGTCTTGTCAACTGTTCCTACAGTAAAATAATTATCAATTAAAAATTTTGATAAAGTGTCATACCAAGCTCTAGGTGATTGTTTAAGACCATATAAAGTTTTGTTAAGATGATAAATATTGTAAGGAAGTAAATGATTTACAAAACCTGGTAGTTATTCTATATAAACTTCTTCCTGTAACTGATCATTTAGGAATATGCTTTTAACATCCATTTGATATACTTTGAAATTCTTGAAGGATGTGTAGGCAAGAAATATTCTGATTGCTTCTAGTCGAGCTACTGGAGCATACATTTCATCATATTCTATTCTTTTTTCTTTCCTATAGCCTTGTGCGACTAGTCTTGCTCTGTTGCGTAAAACTGAACCATCTTCGTTCAGTTTGTTCCTGTACCCCCACTTAATACCTATAATAGATTTTGAAAGTGGTCAAATCCAGACATTGTTATGGGTAAATTGATTTAGTTCTTCTTGTATAGCAATTATCCAACTGGGATCAAGCTTCTTCAATTTTATTTGGTTCTATTTGAGAAATAAAAAGCAGAGTGTAAAAATAAATTAAGCATTTGTTTTCTAGTCTCTATTTGATCAGATGAGTTACCTATTACCAAATCATGACGATGATTTTTGATCCATCTGTAGGTTGGATCTGTCAAACTTCTTTGTGCAACTGGTTCAGTTTGTAATTGACGAGTTTTTCATGCTTTAGTTGGAAAGACTTCAGTTTTGTTTGAATATTATCTTGGTGTACTTCAAATTGATCATTAGGAGCTGCGTCCTGTCTAACTGGTTGATTTACCACTTCGGGTTCTGGTGCTTGAAGGATATTTCTGACAGCGTGAGCTCATCTTCACTGTCATTCTCCATACTGATATATGTTAAGCGATTTGTTAGCTCAACTGGATCTAGAGGTGACTACCGTGTGGTTTTGCAGTTTTTTTAAAAAAATTCAAACCGAATTTTCATATGCGGTCGGTTAGTATTTAAAAAAACAATCGCGATTTTACATGTAGAATTAGTCTTACAGTTTTGAGCGGTTTCAGGCAGATGCGGTCAATTTAAGATTTTTTAAATAAAAAATATTAGAACATATATTCTAATTTATTTGAAAACAACAACAATATAGTGTCTTTAAATATAAAAGATAGTTCAAATCATGCAAAGATAAAACTAGATAAAACAATATTCAAGATTCAAAACTAGGTTAATAATTTAAAAACAAAACACACTCACAACAAAAATTACATTTACACTATTTTATCCTTTATTTTACTTTCAAACTTCAAAAAAAATATTGTGGTAAAAGAAATAAATACTCTAATAAAAGACTAATATGAAGAATAATTAAGAAGAAGATAAGTTTTCTTTATAGGAGTAATAATTTTGATGCGAGTTGAGATATAATGAATAATTTCTTTAATTGAATATGTTGTTTACAAATTATTATAATCATATGTCAAATATTATGGCATGCGCTTTAGGCGGTGCGGTTTGGTGCGGTTCTTGGCAGAAAAATTAATCGAACCATGTATGCGGTGTGGTTTATGATTACTATTTTAATCGCGGTTTTTATAAATTATTAAGAAAAAAGATGTGGTGCAATTCGGTTTGGGCGGTTTGGGCAGTTAATAAAAAAATTTGATCACCCCTAACTAGATCAATTGAGTTATCAGTTAGTACAGTTTCATAAAAAAACATGTATTCACTACAAAAAAGAAGGCCTATGAAAACGGTTAAAAACCGTTGTCGTAGGTCTTTTAAAACCGTTGTTAAAGCCCCTGTGGTTAAAAGGTGCGCTCAAAGACAACGATTTTTATCTGTTGTTGTAGCTACAATTTGCGACGATTTTTAAAAAATCGTCGCAAATAAAATTAGCGACGGATTTGTGTAAGTCGCTAATTAGCAACGGATTATGCAACACCGTCGCTAATTATCGACGGTTTAATAAACCGTTGCTAAAATCAGAGACGATTAGTTCATGATTTCCGTCGCTAATAATTTTAGCGACGGTTAGTTTATATTTCTGTCGTTAATATTTTCAGTAAAATAAAAAAATTACTTTTAATAATTTAATAAATCTAAAAAAACTTGTAATTTGAATAGGCTAACAATATTCATGATCTTAACTAAAACTTAAAAATTTATCAAAAAATAAAGCGAAAAAATTTACACTAAATCGAAACTAAAATCGTGTAAGAAAAAAATTTTAAGTGTTGTAAAGAGGTGTGTGTTAAAATGGACCGAATGTGCGGGTATTTATAGACAATTTCCGACAGTTTTTGGTTAAACCGTCGCTAATAGCGACTGTTTAACCAAGAACCGTCGTATTTTTAAAATTTGCGACAGTTTTTTTATAACTGTCGCTATATTTAGTGACGGTTTTGCTAAAACTGTTGCTAAAATTAGCGACAGTTTCAAAAATCGTCGCTAATTTAAAACATGCGACGGATTTAAATAAAATCGTCGCTAAATATAGCGACGGATTATATACTGTCGCTAAATTTAGCGACGGTTCTAAGCAAAACCGTCGCTATTTTTAAATTAGCGACGATTTTTCTAAAACCGTTGCTAATTTTAGCGATGGTTTCAGCAAAATCGTCGCTAAATACGTTGTAAATCACACTATTCTAATTCAACAACCGTTTTAGAAAACCTTTGTTGATTGCCCAAGAAAACACGCTAATAGACAACGGTTCTATAAACCGTTGTCTTTGACCCTAAAAACGCTCAAAGACAACAGTTTTATAGAATCGTTGTCATTGACCCTAAAAACCGTTGTCTTTGACCCCTAAAAGACTGTTGTCTTTTGCTTAAAAAACGCACCTACGACAACGGTTTTCATTAAAACCGTTGTTAAAAAGCATATGACAATGCTTTTAGTAAAAACCGTTGTCGTAGGTGCGTTGTTGATTTTAATTTTTCTTGTAGTGATTGATTCTTCAACTTTAAGTCTGAGACTTTAATAAATCCTTTGAGAAATTTAGTTGGTTTACTTCAGTTCTGGTAGTTCCATTAAACTGCCAAATCTCCTTCAATTCAGTTATGCTTTACCTGTTCAGTTATCGGTTTAGTTCAAGTTTTCTGATCGGTTATTGGTCAATTTGTAAAACTGTGAAACTAATAAATTCCAACACTAACTCTTCACACACTTTAACCAAAACTCGGTTTTTTCTATGCCAAACCAGGAGTAACAATCTCGATGTATTTTTATACAAAATAATTATATGAACATCTTGCTTAAAAACAAACAATGTTGTACTATCAATACTTTTTTGTTTTCAATTCAGATATTTATATTAAGATCTTGTATAAAATGCATCCGTAGTAACAATTATGGTATAGTAGGAATTTGTTCAACCTCCATGATAGAGTGTGGCCCCGTTGACTTGGAGTCCACTCTAGCAAAGTGAAGTATTATTCACGGAGAATTTAATAAGGCAAGAAAATTGTGGACTTTGCTTTCATGCTTGCGTTACTTTCTGGTCATTTTATGGATCTTGCTCGTTAGTGGAACCATCGGAGACGATGTAGTCAGATGCTTAGAAAAGGAAAGATTGGTGCTACTTAAGGTCAAAGATGATTTGATAGATGATTATGGCATACTCTCTAATTGGGGACCTGAGAAAGCCAAGAAAGATTGCTGCAAATGGAATGGTGTTCGCTGCGATAACCGCAGTAATCACGTCGTGGCGTTGGATCTGTTCGGTCACAAGGGGAGAACTACCTATTTTTATCACTTGGCCGGTAAGACAAGCCCGTTTTTGGTTGAACTAGAATATCTTAATCATCTCGACCTCAGCACCAACGATTTTAATGAGACCTCTATTCCTGAATTTTTTGGCTCTCTTGCGAAACTTAAGTATCTCAATTTGGCTAATTCCAATTTTCGTGGTTTGATCTCATGACATCATCTAGGGAAACTATCCATGTTGCAACATCTTGATCTTAGTGAGAACTGGTTACTAAATATTACAGATCTTGATTGGCTTTGTAATCTACGCTCACTGGAATATCTTGATCTCGGTGGACTTGATCTCAGTACAGTTACGACATGGATGCAAACAATAAGCAAACTTCGTGTTAGGTAGGGGTGGGGCCAACGTATTAAATTAAATAATACAAAACTCTCATCTCACATCGAAAACATTGTGAAATTGCTGGAGGGAATTAGTTATAAATAAAGCTCAATTCATTCAGTTATTGTATCCCAAAATCAAAAGTTTTTTAACTTTGATAAAAAGAGAGTGCATAGAAAAAAAGAGCGTATTTTTTTCTTGAGTGCGGGAATTCTCTTTGTGTGAGTTAGTGAAATTATTTTCTCGGTATACTCGGGTTGGGAGTGTGAGAAATATTGAGTGTATTGGTGTATACACTTGTTGTAATATTTCTTCCGGTTATAAAAGTTGCAGTGCTCCGTGGACGTAGCCAATATTGGTTGAACCACGTAAATCTTTGTGTTCTTGTTGGTTATTTTATTCCGCACGTTTTGGGTACTATTATCATCGTGATTGGCATCGCTTCGGTGTAATTCCCCAACACTTCGCACACTGAAAACGTTGCACATGCTGGGCTGTACCTTTTCATCAGTTCTTCCTACACCACTTCCTTTCATCAACTCTTCTACGTCTCTTTCTAGCTATCATCGATTTTTCTTTCTGTTCCCTGAAAACCATATCGATTTTAGCCTGGTCTCTTAACATGAGCAGTAGCTTTAGTCATATTGATTTCAGTCATAATGCTATGAAAGAGAAGATTCCTGTTGCTTTGGGGAATCTTGAATCCCTTTCCCATGTCGATCTCAGTGTTAACATGCCTGAAGGTGGGATTCCTGATACTTTAGGGAATCTGACATCCTTCCTTTATGTTGATCTTTTCACACTATAACAAAAATGATTTTTCGCGGCGGAACATCGACGACGCACATTAAAAGCATGCCGTCAATGGTAGTATTTATAGCACACCAATCTATGTGCGCTTTTAATATTATCATAGTTCATACAGACAACGGAGTGCAAAAAATACACGTCGTAGATAGTTATTTCAAAGTCGAACTACATGTATGCTATTAAAATTTAATATTCACGACGTGCGCCACACGTTATTAATATTATTACAATAATTTTTTTATTTATAATATAATTTATTATTTACAACACACAATTTAATAGAAGAGAGAATAATTATAACAGAGCGCCAAATCAAAATCTCTCACGTGCCCTCTCATTTCTTCATTCTGACGCCGATAGAGTTTTTCCATCTACATAATTCTTTGTTCTTATTTCTTTTTTCTAGTCAGAATTGTGAAGATTTGTGTCACAGTTTCAGATTTACACGGCGCTTCTCATCTCTGGTAAGTTCCAAATCTATCCATGTTTATAAATCTTCCTTTTCTCTCAAATTCGTGGTACTTGATTTCATTGATTTTGTAGGATATTTTGGTCACGGTTTGTTATGAATTCAAGTCAATTATTTATTGAACGGTCGAACACGGTGATAGCGTATATATCAAAACACTAGGGCTCATGAACTGTAGCGCCTTTACCCAAGTCACTACTAAACAGACTAATAAGCATGCAACATTAAAACTTAATAACAACAATTAAACAGTGGAAACCAAATAACTTAATCATCTTACAACCCAAATTAAAACAGAACAAAAAACAACAGTCTTAAACATTAATAAAATCATATCAAAAACATAATTCTGAACGAGAAAACGATAAACCACACATAAAACCTCCACTGGATCACCACAAAAAACCCAACTGCTCTAGCCACTGTCCTGGTCGTTCGCACCGTCCAACCTAAGACCTGCCCCGTGGAATGGGGTGCACAAGATGAAAACAAGGACGTGAGCGACAATCGCCCAATACGAGAATGTACAAGTATAAAACTGATATGATGCATGCGAAATGCAATATGCTCGGATATCAAGGATCAAGTCAAGAATTTCATGCTCAGTCTAGAGGCGCCTGAGTGTGTAGTCTCTGATCTGCCCTAGGCATGTTTTGGCCCCCACCCTCATCATCAAGACGTGGACCTACAATGTCCAGGTCATCAAAGCCCGCGGGTCCCGTCGGACGCTGTAGCTCTCGATGCCCCATCGTCAACAATACAGAATAGGGCTGAGCGGCCCCAACAAACGAGGTATATCTCAAAAGATATCAGGCTCAACTTGATATGTCATGCATAATATGCCAAAGCAGTAAAACATGTATAATGCAACACATAAATATGCAGCATATAAGTGTGTATACTACCCTTGGATATCTCAGTCAGTACATCACGTACCTCACTAAAACAATCTGAAAGAAAGCTTTTAACATAGACAATACCAACAATATGAAATCACTATCAAACCAGATTCTGAATTACTAAACATGCTATAAAGTTTTTCCTAAAGGCTTTAAGATTATACCTGCGTCCGTCGTCAGCCCGCTGATGATGTCTCGATCTCAGTTCACCGACCTCTCCTCGAGTCGACACTAGCTCCGAAACTTCCCGACACCAAAGTGCCCTAGAAATTGGCTAGAAAACCTAAGGTAAAAGCCTAGAACTCTCTCTCTGAAGGATGCGGTGTAGGAAACAAAAGAATTCGGCTTCCATCTATAGGCTGCATCCGGACTATTTCAGAAATCTGAATCAATCTTATCTGCCACGTGTCAGAATCTCATTCGTCTGGTTGGATTTCTCGAGATAACGTAATCGGAAGTAGATCGGGTTATCTATTTAAAATTCGGTGGATCCAACAGATTAATCCCAAATTATCAATTCGTTAATAATACTTAATCAACAACTCTTTAATTATCTCTTAATTAATACTTCATTCAAAATAAGAATTCGGGTCATTACATCCTCACCTCCTTAAAAAGATTTCGTCCTCGAAATCAGAACTAAAGTACAAAACAACTGAATAAAATACAACTCATGATTACAAAGATACAACTCAAAACAAATGCGGATACTCTGAGCGCATACGAATCTCTAACTCCCAAGTCGCCTCTGCATTACCTCGGCGTTGCCATTGCACTAAAACAAGTGGAATGGTCTTGTTTCTGAGCTTTTTCTCTTTCCTACGCAGGATTAAAAGTGGCTGCTCGACATAAGTCAAGTCTTCTTCAAGTTGAACATCTGTCAGACCAAGAACGTGCGATTCATCTACTACATACCGTCATAGCAAAGATACCTGAAAGACATTATGAATGCTGGACAGATACGGCGGCAAAGCCAATCGATATGCCAAATTTCCAACACATTCCAAGATCTCAAAAGGTCCGATGAATCTTGGGGCTAATTTTCCCTTGAGTCCAAATCTCATCACCCTGCAAAATGGTGAAACTTTAAGGAAAACTTTTTCCCCTGACTAAAACTGTAGAGGTCTACGCTTGGTATTCGCGTAACTCGATTGACGATCTTGTGCAGCTTTAATTATCTTTTTAATCAATTCCACTACGTCAATCGCTTGTTGCACTAATTCAGGTCCTTGCACTTGTCGTTCTCCTACTTCGTCCCAAAACAATGGAGTACGACAACGTCTACCATATAATTCTTCGAATGGAGCCATACCAATGCTGCTGTGGTAGCTATTGTTATATGCAAACTCCACAAGCGGCAGATGATCATGCCATGCTGGTCCAAAATCTAAAGCACAAGTACGCAACATATCCTCGAGTGTCTGAATAGTCCTCTCAGACTGACCATCGGTCTCTGGATGATAGGCAGTACTCAGACTCAATGTCGTTCCCAACGCTTTTTGAAAACTTCCCCAGAACCTTGAGGTAAAGCGTGGATCTCTGTCATTGACTATACTTGTTGGAACACCATGATATTTAAGAATCTCTTGGATGTATAGTCTAGCCATGCGATCGAAACTATATTCCCGACTATACGGAATGAAATGTGCTGACTTATTCAGTCGGTCCACAATAACCCAAATGGCATCACAATTCTTAGAAGACAACGGCAAGTGGGTGACAAAATCCATCGTCACATGCTCCCACTTCCACTCAAGGATAGGAAGATTCTGAAGTAATCCTCCTGGTCGTCGATGTTCAGCTTTCACTTGCTGACAAACCAAACACTTGGCTACAAACTGGTAAACACTTTTCTTCATTCCTTTCCACCAAAACCCGGTCTTCAAATCCTTATACATTTTCATGCTTCCAGGGTGGATACTCAACTTACTCCTATGGGTTTGAGATAAAATCTCGTCTCTTAATTCATAATCTTCTGGAACTACGATTCTTCCCGACAGACACAAGGTTCCATCTGTTTGGAACGCAAAGCCAGATGTGTTGTCTCCATTAGCTAACCTTGCTAACTTTTTCACTTTCGGGTCAGAAAATTGAGCTTCTCTAATTTTGGCATACAACTTCGGTTCAGATAAAATGCTCGTTACTCGAATGTGTTCCATTCCTTTCTTATGCTGGAAGTGAAATCCCAGAGAACAACAATCTTGGATTACACTTGATATGAAACTTTTCTGAAGTGCAGATAATCTCACCTTGCGACTAAGAGCATCAGCTGTAAGATTCGCTGATCCTGGATGATACTTGATTTCGCAATCATAATCCTTTAACAAATCCATCCATCTTCTTTGGCGCATATTCAACTCTGCTTCAGTGAAGATATACTTCAAACTCTTGTGATCTGTAAAAATCTCAAATCTCTCTCCGTAGAGATAATGTCGCCAGATCTTCAAAGCAAACACAATCGCTGCTAATTCCAGATCATGAACTAGATAATTCTCTTCATGTTTCTTCAACTGTCTGGATGCATATGCATTCACATGACCATTCTGGGTTAAAACACACCCAAGTCCTTGAAGTGATGCATCAGTGTACACAATGTACCCTCCTGATCCAGATGGAAGAGCTAAAACTGGTGCAGTTGTCAAACGTTGACGCAATTCATTGAAACTATTTTCACAATCATGTGTCCATTTGAACTGCACATTCTTACACGTCAGCCGTGTCAATGGTTTGGCAATCTGAGAAAATCTTGAGATAAATCTCCGGTAATATCCTGCCAAACCTAGAAAACTTCTTATCTCTTGAGCTGATTCCTGTCGTGCCCAACTCAACACTACTTCGATCTTGCTAGGATACACTGATATCCCATCTTTGGATATAACATGTCCTAAGAAGACAACTCTGTCGAGCCAAAACTCGCACTTGTTCAACTTAGCATACAGTTGGTGATTCCTTATGGTTAGTAACACAATCCTTAAATGTTGTGCATGCTCTTCAAGACTACGAGAGTATACCAGTATGTCATCAATAAAGACAATGACAAACTTGTCAAGATACTCCTGGAATACTCGGTTCATCAAATCCATAAATACTGCTGGAGCATTCGTCAAACCAAACGGCATCACTAGAAACTCGTAATGCCCATACCTTGTTCGAAATGCAGTCTTAGGGATATCATGTTGATGAACTCGAAGTTGATGATACCCAGACCGTAAATCGATCTGCGAGTACATTGAAGTTCCTTGCAGTTGATCAAACAAGTCATCAATTCGTGGTAACGGATATTTAATCTTGACTGTTACTCGGTTCAACTGTCGATAATCTATGCAAAGCCGCATAGACCCATCCTTCTTTTTAACGAACAACACTGGTGCTCCCCAAGGAGACACACAAGATCTTGTAACTGTTGCTTCAACTCTTTCATCTCCGTTGGTGCCAATCTATAAGGCGCTTTGGAGATAGGTGTGGTTTCTGGTACCAACTCTATCTCCGCTTTTACTTCCCTCTCCGGAGGAAATCCAGGAATCTCATCGGGGAAAACATCAGGAAATTCATCGACAATTGGAATGTTCTTCACGTCGATCACATCCTTCGATACGTCAACAGCATAAATGAGGTATCCTTCTCCTCCTTTCGCTAAAGCCCGTTGTGGCATTACAGCAGACACTACTAGCATTGGAGGTCGAGCTCCCTCACCGAAGAAAAACCAATTCTCGTCTCCTTCTGGACGAAACTGAACGAGACGTTGATAACAATCTTCCATCGCTCTATACTTAGTCAATAGGTCGATTCCCATAATACAATCGAAATCTTCGATAGCCAATATCATCAAATTGGTAGACAAGTATTTTCCATCAAACTCTAACAAACAGTCTACTACAAGTCGCTTGGCTAAAACCTCTTGTCCCATCGATGTAGACACCGACATCAAAACATCTAATGACACGTAGGGTAGTTTGTGCTTCTTAACAAACATAGATGCTATGAATGAATGTGATGCCCCAGTGTCAATTAATACATATGCAGGAATACCACATAAAATAAAATTACCTGCAATGAATCTCTCGTTTTGCTCTTCAGCTTGTTCTAGGTTTAGGGCAAACACTTGCCCTTGAACTCGTGGACGTTGCTGAGATCCTTGTGATATTCCACCACGACGAGAACCTTGAGCAGGAAAACCTTTCTGTTGCACAGTTGCCTCAGACTGTTTTCCACTGTAAGACCCTGCCATAGAACCTCTGCCAACACTCTGATTCTCCAAATTAGAGCAATCCCTCTTCATGTGACCAAAACCACCACAGTTGAAACAAGCACCTGTTACTTTTTGACAATTTTTCGTCTGGTGATTTCCTCCACATTGGCCACATTGCAGCTTTTTTCTACCAAAGTTGTGCACCCCTCCAGAACCGGAAGAAGAAGAAGATGCAGACTTTTTGACAGACTGACCCCTCGGTCCCAACGAACTAAAACTTTTGCTAGCTTGCATAGCCTTCCTACTAGCAATACTGATCTCTGCTTGACGACAACGATTCACTAATCCTTCATACGAAGTAGGATCGTCACAGACTAAAACCCGATCAAAAATCTCCTGGTTCAAACCATTCAAAAAGTGAGAATATTTTGCTGCAGAATTCTCACTGATGTGAGGAGCGTACGGCAACAGATCCATAAAACGCTTTTGGTAATCCTCAATGCTTGAATCTCCTTGCTTAATGGTCAACAGTTCCATCTCCTTCACCTGACGAAGAGCTGGCGGAAAGTGATGCTTGATGAAGGCCTGACGGAAATGTTCCCAACGAATCCGCCCATGCTGCTGAACTAGAATGACAGAAACAGGTTTCCACCATTTCTGAGATTTTCCTTGGATCATGAAATCAGATACCTCCATCTTCTCGTCCTCGTCATAGTACAGCACTCGAAAACACTGCTCCATGATATCGACCCAAGCTTCAGCAACATCAGCATTCTCATCTCCAGTCAACGGTGGAGGTCCAATCTTCATGAAATCCATAATGTTGACACGGTTCCTACGTCTCCTTTCATCATGATCTCGGTGACGCCTTCCGTCACGATCTCTAGGACGATGTTCTCGGCCAGCCTCATCGTTGCCATAACAACCATGTCCCACACTTCCGTGACTGCTTCCATCTCCTGACATCTGAAAGGAAACCAAAATCAACCTCTAAATCCTCAAAACAGAATTACTAATGTCCCAAAAATCTTCGCATGCTCTGATACCACCAAATGTAGCGCCCTTACCCGAGCCACTACTAAACAGACTAATAAACATGCAACATTAAAACTTAATAACAACAATTAAACAGTGGAAACCAAATAACTTAATCATCTTAGAACCCAAATTAAAACAGAACAAACAACAACAGTCTTAAACATTAATACAACCATATCGAAAACATAATTCTGAACGAGAAAACGATAAACCACACATAAAACCTCCACTGGGTCACCATCGAAAACCCAACTGCTCTAGCCACTGCCCTGGTCGTCCGCACCGTCCAACCTAAGACCTACCCCGTGGAATGGGGTGCCCGAGATGAAAACAACGACGTGAGCGACAATCGCCCAATACGAGAATGTACAAGTATAAAA
>NC_133321.1:2996924-3034194 GCF_012295235.1 Primulina huaijiensis
CATTTTATCTCATTGTAAAATATAGTGTGAGTGTGTATAAAAGTTATAAATTCCAATATATTTTTCATTTTCCAAATTATGAGTGATGTTTTTAGTGTTGATCAAAAGTAAGTTAATGGAAAGCTAAATCTATTATGTCAAGGTGAAGAAGATGAATTATTGGTGAAGTAAGATTGTTTATATTTTGTATATTCTTTCTTTATTTCTTTTCATTTTGCTAATTTCTTTTTATTGTAGGTATAAAAATGATTTATTTGTTGTTATCAACTAACTTTTATCGCAACTAACTTTTACTTTCCGCATCTAACACTTAACAACTAACTTTTACTTTTCGCATCTAACATTTACTTTATCGCATCTAACTTTTACTTTCCGCATCTAACTTTTACTTTCCCGCAACTAACTTATTAAATCATATATTTCATTTAGGCAATAGCGTGGCTCTGCCGGTTGTTCTAAATGAAATATAACGATTTAATTTAACATGTATTTTATGCAGTTATATAGTTATATATATAATTATAGGTACCATATATAAAATATCGGTGAATTCGGTATTTTCTATAGTGGGAACTATATTATATTAGGTGTGTGTTTAAATATTTAATTTTCTTGGAAACCATTATTTATGGTGGTTTCTTTTGTTTTACTTTTCGTTAAACAATATTGCATAAACCAAGAATAAATCCTCGAGCCTTGACAAAATTTATAATTTGTAAACTTCATTCTTGCATTTGGTAATCTATAAATTAATAAATTTAAACTCAAAATAACCTTTCTGTGGATCGATTTCGTACTTACGAAATATATTACTTACAGAAAACCTACATTTGGGTGAATTATAATTTAAGTAGTAGCATAGAACGTTCGAATCGTGGTGCCTGAGTTGTTGTGTGGTTTAAAAGATTTGAGTTGCACCATTACCACCAACTATAGCTTTTGGTAAAGCGGTAAGCACTCGGTCCTACAATTGTTATCAGAGCCAAGGTCATGGGTTCGATTCCCATTGATTGCAAGGAGAGCAATTATTGGGAGGGAGATTGTTGGGTGCAATAATTGTCCCTGCTTGGTAGAGCGTTCGAACCGTGGTGCTTGAGTTGCTGTGTAGTTTAAAATATTTGAGTTGAACAATTACCACCAGCTATAGCTTTTGGTAAAGCGGTAAGCACTCGGTCCTACCATATCTTCATCTACGTCATTCCATCCATCCAACGTATACGGAACAAATTCTTTTACCATACAACCTAGAAAAGATGTGTACTTAACTGAATTATCTCCAATTGGTTGTCCGTACTCATTACGCTCCAACACTTAGGGCTTTTGTTGGCCACTAAGAAAAATCAACTTCGATGGACCTCGTCTTTTTTTGCCAGTAGTTTTTCTATCATCAACTAACTCTTTACCATGCAAATGTTGTGAAGAATCAGGTGAAGTGTTAAAGTCCATTCTTGATAGCCAATTAACATTTTTTTCCCTGCAAAATAAAATAAAGAGATGTTGAAATGCACAAGTGTACTTTTTAAAATAAACCAATTAATTAAAAAGAATACAAGATATCACCTGAATTTCAGCTACAAATTATCTACTGCATTTTTTGTCCATTTTTTCTCATCATGCGAATGTTATATAATGATTTGACAAAACATGTAATATGACATGATGCACTACTGAAAATAAACAAGAAAATACATTGAAACTGTAAATAAAAAGTAACGAAACTTCAGAAAAACATTTATTAGTTGAAGTAAATAACTATAAAATCTATAGCTGAAAGATTCAGTCATGGCATATCAGTCACATCAATTCCCTCACAATCATTTCTTGAATACGGTTCTTTCTCCGTAATGTTAATCCCAAGTCTGGACACATCAAGAGGTTTTGATGACGTATATGCATCCTCTTCAATCAAATTCATGTTATGAATACCTCGAGGCGGCGCTTTTAGAAAAACATACCAATTTGATTCCTCATTTTCCCTAGAATAAAAAACTTGCTTTGCTTGTGATGCTAAAATAAAAAGATTGTTTTCAAAAGTTCTTAGTCCTTGGTGTAAGTTGACCAGTGTAAAACCATCCTCCATTTTGATACCGGTTCTAGGATTGACCCAATCACATCTAAAAACAAGCACTTTAATCAAATAATAGTCTAGTAACACAGTATCTCGTATAATCCCATAGTATGACAGTCTTTCTGCTGTATGTTAATCAGTAGAACTAGATTGACAAATAGTATCAGCTTCAACTGAAACACCACTATCTTTTGTCGACCTTCCAACATCAGTTGTGGGGAACCAATGTCCATTTATAATATAACATGTATAAGATATGACATGCTTTCTTGGACCATGTGCTAGCCATCGAATCTGATCTGAAGAATTATCAGGAACTTGTTTTGATAACCTTTGAAAAAATGTTTCCATATGTCATTTTTGTAACAATGTTTCATTACTTGATAGACGACGACCTGTTTGTTTAAGCTCCGCAATGTGCATCCTATTTAAAATCATTGGAATTTAATTGTTAAAATATATGAATTATGAAATATACCAAGACTATTAGAGTTGCAATTTACTACTCACTTTACGCAAAGATCAATTTTTGTAGTATTGAACAACACATATCTATTTGCTGCTAGCAGCACATGTTCTTCTAAAATCTTTTCTTTTCCTTGAGAAATTGGACGACCTTCCACTAATCCATTCTCCAAATCCTCATTCCGATTAGAACGGAGACCAATACTAGAAGCTTTTTTTATATAAGCACTACAAAACAACATTCGTTCTTCTGCGAGGTAACACTCAGCTATGCAACCCCCTTTGGCTTTGCTCGGTTCTTCACGTACCCTTCAAGCATTTTCATAAACATAAAGAACAATACAAATTCTCATGAAATAAGTGTTGATAACAAAATCTAATTCTTTGTACGATATTGAATTAGTATAAAGATAGATTAATATTTATTACCTTTCAAATGGACACATCCAACGGAATTGAATTGGCCCACACAGGCGAGCCTCTCTTCCTAAATGAGTTGTAAAATGAATGGAGATGGTAAAGAAAGCAGGTGGAAAGTACCTCTCCAACATGCATAGAGTTTCAGCAATATTCTTCTCAAGTTGTTCTAGACGGTTCCCGTCTAACATTCTTTGACATAACTCATTGTAAAATGCACAAAGCAAAAATACAGCATTACGTAGACCTTTTGGTAAAATACTTCTCAATACTACTGAAAGCAATTGTTGAATCAAAACATGACAATCATTAGATTTCAGCCCAATAAGCTTACGTTCTTCCAGAGAAACACAGTTACCAATATTTGATCTATAGCCATCAGGTAACTTTATTTTCTTCAACCTAGAGCAAAATACTTCCGTTCTTTTTTAGACAATGTGTAAGGTGCACCAGGCAAGTGATACATGTTTTGTCCTTTTTCTTGAGGATGTAATTCTTTTCTAATGTTTAAATGCATCAAATCTTTGCGAGCATTAACACCATCTTTGGATTTTTTCTTCAAGTTTAACATTGTGCCAATGATATTCTCACAGACATTCTTTTCAACATGCATCACATCTAAGTTATGAAGTAGCAGGAGCCCTTGCAAGTTATAACCATCAACACATTTCATATATTAGTTCAAGATTCATACAAACTTATGAACAAAATATAACAAATTTATAAAAGTTAATTATTATAGTGCAAAATAAATTTCACTTCAGTATTGCAAATCGAAAAATACTGACTTCTTCCATATTTGAACTGGTTTTCGAACTATTTTTGAACCATCCCAGTTCTTCCTCTTTTTTTTCTTATTATTGATATCCACCGAGTCATTTTCAATTTCTTTCACTGCATGAAGAATTTTTAATCCATTCAAAGGTCTAGGTTTTACTTTTGTCTCTTTATTCCCATCAAACCATTTCTTTTTCTGACGGAATGGATGATTAGGTGCAAGAAATCTGATGTGGCATAAATATGCAAACTTTCTGTTGTACTTAAGCCACGTAGAAGATATGCCTTCACCACATATTGAGCAACCAAATTTACCTTTTGTGGCACATCCAGCTAAGTTTCCATAAGATGGAAAATCATTTATTTTCCACATCAAAATAGCCTTCATATTGAACACTGACTTGCTAAATGCATCATACGTCTCCACACCTATATCCCATAACTCCTTCAAATCCTCCGCTAGGGGTTCCAAGTATACATCTATATCATTTCCTGGTTGCTTCGGGCCTGGAATCTGTAATGTCAACATAAGATTTTCCTTCGCCATGCACATCAACGGAGGAAGGTTGAAATTGACTAAAATAACTGGCCAATAGCTATATCTAGAACTAAGATCACCAAAAGGGTTGAATCCATCTGTTGCAAGACCAAGCTGGAGATTTCTAGGATCTGATGCAAAAGCTGGCCACTTATGATTTATTGTATCCCAAGATACCGAATCAACTGAATGACGCATCATATGATCTTGAATTTTATGGTTTGAGTGCCAAATCAAGTCTTCAGCCTTTTCTTCTGATTTAAACATCTTTTTCAATTTTGGTATCACGGGAAAATATCGTAGCACCTTTTCAGGAACTCCTTTACAAAATTTTCTGGTGACTTTGTCCACTTTCCATCTTGAAGAACTACATTTTGGACATGAGTCCAAATCTTTAAGCTCTTTAATTTCTAAATAGACAACAATAGCTTGGGCACGCATGAATCTTCTCATATCCTAAATCAAATGGTTTTAACAAATTTCTCATTGAGTAAACATTTTTCTGGAAGTGTATTTTTTCCTGGAAGCATGTCATTTTAGATTTTAAGGAGCTCATTGAAACTATCGTCATTATGACCATTTGTACATTTGTAATTGTATAATATAACGACTGCTGACAACTTCGTTTAATTTGTACAACTAGGGAAGAGAGTAGTTTCTGCATCTACTAATAAATCAGCAAACTCATAATCTCTTGCTTCAGACATAGTGTGTCCAACCCCTTCATCCGAGACAAAAACATCTTCATATAAGTTATATGCCTCTCTACTTTCATCCTCCTCTTCCTGAACTCCTCTTGAACTACTTTGACCTTGAAATTGTGGAGTATAAGTTTCACCACGGAAGACCCAAATCGTGTAAGAAGGATCGAACCCATTAATAATTAAGTGATCGTACACTTTGTCAAATTTCATATACTTCTTATTTTTGCAACGTTTACAAGGACATAAGATTACTTCACGTGTTTTGGCATAGTTCCTAGCTTGTGCGATAAAATTTTGAACCCCTTCTTCATACTCGAGTACAAGCCTTGAAGGCAGATGAATCCATTCCTTATTCATTTCGTAAATGACCAGAACTCTAACATACAAATATATGACTTCAAAATAAAGGAATATTTTAATATTGGAAAAGTAATTCAAATTTCATCATTTTTTTAAAAAATGGTCCTTGATACTAATAAAATTATCTGGAAAAAAAAAACCTTAAATAAAAGAAAATTAGCATGTTTTGATAAATCTTTTGTGTTACAATATTTAATCCATCAAATTTTTGGCAAAGATAGATTTATAAATAAAAATGATATGCAACAAAAATAAAAGATTATATCCGAAAACAATACTTACATGTTTTGCTCAACTCAAAAACATAATAAAAGCATCAACAACCTAGTAAATAAATTTTATACTAAATCAACCAAATATAATTTTAAAAATATAATAAGACGAATAAACAAATATTCTTTGGAATAAAGTTCACATAGTCATAAATGTAGATGAATAGAAACTAGATGGAAACTTGCATCTCATACAATGTAAACTCCACTTAAAAAAAAAAAAAAAAAAAAAAAACAAACCATCGCCATTATTTACACGTGGAAACTCGAGGGAAATCGACGACGTCTCGGGAGAACCGTGATTTTTGTAACCCGTGTCGGCCACTTGCTGAACGTGCTCGGGGCTTGAGTAACCTTTGAGTTNTAAATATATTTCCAATGTGAAATCAATGATAAAAGGACAAATATTTGGAAATATTGTTTCTATTTTGATACTTACTGCGATGCATTTCTCAGGCACGCTTTAGATCACCATTATTTTTTCAGTAGTCAAGATGATGGTGGAAAATGTGACTCTAGTTTTGGTGAAAATTCTAAAAGGAATGGAAGGATTCATCTATTATTTAATTAATGACAGAACAGAAAGTGTGCTACCCCATCATTTACACATTGGTTTTTGGGAGAATGATGAAATTTTTTACAATATTGTACAACATACTCTTCTCCTACTTGAGTTGATCATTTTATTTTCGCAAAGCGGCACAGATACAAAGTAGATGTTTGTGCGAGTCCCGCAGAAATAAGAGAGATAGCAGGCATGGGTAATAGATTTAAGTATAATTGGATTAACAGATAAGATTGGGCACTACATTCAAGAACAAGAATGAGAGAAAATAGTTGCATACTCACAAAGTAGGCGACCAATCAAAAACAATGCTAAAGAATTGAGATCATGCGCCAATGCTTACATCACATTGCCCACAAAAAGGACTATGTTGCTATATACTAGAGGCCTAAAGTATGATTTATTAGACTAAGCATTGAAATAAACCGAAGAAAATATTTGTGTGACTGCCAAATGCAACCAACGTGTGTCCAGAAACTTATAGAACGTTTATATTCTGAATCAACTTTGTAACCACAAAATCTGTGTCCCATATCGAACACTCCTATATTCTCAATAAACCAATCCAACGAATCACGTGAATCGAACACTCTTATAAAAAAAACATTCTATTTTATATTTTGAAAACAAACGATTGTTCATGAGCCCTAGTGTTTTGATATATAAGCTATCACCGTGTTCGACCGTTCAATAAATAATTGACTTGAATTCATAACAAACCGTGACCAAAATATCCTACAAAATCAATGAAATCAAGTACCACGAATTTGAGAGAAAAGGAAGATTTATAAACATGGATAGATTTGGAACTTACTGGAGATGAGAAGCGCCGTGTAAATCTGTAACTGTGACACAAATCTTCACAATTCTGACTAGAAAAAAGAAATAAGAACAAAGAATTCTGTAGATGGAAAAACTCTATCGGCGGTAGAATGAAGAAAATAGAGGGCACGCGAGATATTTTGATTTGGCTCTCTGTTATAATTATTCTCTCTTCTATTAAATTGTGTGTTGTAAATAATAAATTATATTATAAATAAAAAATTATTGTAATAATATTAACAACGTGTGGCGCACGTCGTGAATATTAAATTTTAATAGCATACATGTAGTTCGACTTTGAAATAACTATCTACGACGTGTATTTTTTGCACGCCGTTGTCTGTATGAACTATGATAATATTAAAAGCGCACATAGATTGGTGTGCTATAAATACTACCATTGACGACATGCTTTTAATGTGCGTCGTCGATGTTCTGTCGCGAAAATTCATTTTTGTTGTAGTGCCTGGACTTGTCTTTGAACTCGAATTTAAGAGTAGAGATCAGCTCTCATTGGAAACCTCCATTTAAAATTATATTTATAAGTTCGGCATTTTGCAAGTTGGGGCCAGAATTTCCATACTGGCTTCTGATTGCATGTGGCTAGTTTGCAAGTTTTGATATTTCGAATACTCAGATTTCGGACACAATAGATAAAAAGATTTGGGACAATCCGGGCGATGAAAGGCCTAAAAACCCAATCTCTACAGAAATTGTTGATGGGATGGACCATGGCGAGCTCATAAGTACAGGTTTTTATGTGGTAATTCTTAGAGTAGATGTCATGCAAGCCAAATGTTGGCTAAGGATTTTATTGACTCAGTTGTAATAAACAATCTTTATTTTAATATAATTTAACTTTTAATGGTTTCGTTTCACTTTATCTGTATACCCATGCGATCAGCATAGATAAAGTCCTTGATTATGCTTTAATACAAATGAATCGTAATTCGATGTTGAAACTCATTTGTAAACACTGCATATTCTAAATTCGTTCCTAGTCGATTCAGCCGCCTAAAACATGGACAAAGGTCGCTTGAGCTCGAGACTAGCATTTGTGATGTTGTGTACTACGTTTCTTGGTAAGGGCATAGAGATGTCCAAACATGCAGATGGGTAGTCATATGATGATTATACCGAACAACCCTCCCTCGAACTTTCTAAGTGGTTATCATTCAGCGAGAGGATAAGTCCGTGGTTATCCCAGGACAACACTGAGGCTCTATATGCTAGGGCTGTGCTTTGACTCGTTTACCGGCTACAGGAGAGACATCAGGTGGCGAGGTTGTGTACAGTTGCGACACATATAGGAGCCAGTGCATTGTAGTCGGAGATTCACCTCTCACCTACGGGTGTGGATATCCTATGTGATCTGATGAAATAATAATGCGTGGAATCTCTGGCCAGAGTATGAGATATACGTTGGAGAAGGAGTTCTTCATTAGTACATGCGATGCCACTATTTATATGTGTCACATAGTTATCGAATTAATATGCAACCCTCGACGAACCAATGGTTGCAGATTCGATCGGGATATATGAGATGAAGGGACCGTACTGTACATTAATCATAACTGACTGGTTCTTGCATGCACTATCAGTGATACCTAGGGAATCATGGGATGATGCTACTAGACGCTCTTACCATGGTTCGATGGGTTTAATCAGAAATATGATTTCTGGCATTCTCATTATCAATTGTTGATACATAGAATGGGGCAAATAAGGGTAAGCTCGAATAAAGGATTATGTCCTGAATCACAAGGAGTTGTGAACCCACGGCTAGCTGTATCCCTGAACCATTGAGGGTCACACAAGCACTGGATCATTTGTTCCCGTTGAGAGAATAAATTCAAGTAGATGAATTTATATATTATTATAGTAAATTCAAAGAGTTGAATTTATGATAATTAAATTTTGAGAAAATAAATTCAAAGAGTTGAATTTATGAGATAGTAAATTCAAAAAGTTGAATTTATGAAATATGGAGAGAATAAATTCAAATGATTGAATTTATAAAATTTGAGAATTTAATTTATTAAATTCAAAAGTTGAGTTTATTAAATATTAAATTTTGGAGGTGATAAAATTCAAAGGAGTTGAATTTATAATTTAAATAATAAATTCAATTGTTGAATTTATAATGGATTTAATTTATTAAACTCAAAAGTTGAGTTTATTAAATATAAATTAAATATTGTGGAAAATATGTTTAAATGGGCTTGTAGGAGTACAAGTCCAACATACTAAATAATTAAAGTTCTTGATGGACTTAGATTAATTAATTAAACTAGTTGGACTAGTCCAATTAATTAATCAAGCCAATTAATGTTAATTAAGATGCCCATGTATTATTTTATGGTAATTAGGTGAAGGAGGCTTTATTTAAGTAGGAGACTTAAACCCTAGCCCCCATACTAGTATCATATTTTTCGATAATTCCCTTCCATCCTCCTCTCAAATATTTCGGCCACCTTGAAGGAATTTTGGGGTTGAGCCGCCTCTCAAATTTTGATCTCCTTCGAAAAACTTCTTCTAATTTTCTTGTGCAAATTAGAAGAGGAACAAATCATCTAGTCATGGACCTGATTAGAAGAATAAACAACGGAGTTTTTGAAGAACGTTCATAGGGAATTCATCAAGAGTTATCTCCGCTAACCCCGAAATAGTTGGAGCCGTGTGAATCTGTAGAACCTGAAAATCAGATTACGTATAAGCCATGCATAATTGCTACCACTTAAATTAAAAATGATTTTTTTATAAATATATAAAGTGTTTAATTCATTTTTTTTATAATTGTTAAGTCATGATTGTTTATTTTAAAAGTAGATGTTTAGTTTAACTGATTAATAATAAGAAAAATATTTTTAAATTTAATTTAAGTCAAGGAATAATTTAATGTAAAGAAAAAGAATGTTTTAGGATTTATTAAATTAATTAGAGTTAAGTTATTAAATAAGTTCTTTAGGTTAATATTTAATCAAAGCTTAAATTAAAAAGTGTAAACAATTGATGATGAATTAATCTAGGTATAATATATATTCAAGAAATAAACATAGTATTTAAATACTTAAATTTAAATCCATGCAAGACAATGCAAGAGTTTATTATAAATTAATGTGTTAATTCACTAAATGTATAGGGGGTATTTAAAAACCTTAAACAATTAAAATGCAAGGTTTAAACCATAACATACCATGCAAAAGTAAGAAGAAATCGGTCAACACTTTAAACAAATTCAAATGTGTAGCAAACCCCATTCAAATCATCACTAAATGATTTTTATAGTGTATTCATTTCCCACTTTTAAATTCCATAATAATGGGTAATACATGCATCATAATTCTCTTCAAAGCTCCTCAACCCCTTTATGCTAGGAAATAAACGAATAACAACAAGAATAAGAGCAAGAGTATCGGCTAGCAAGAGAATGAGAAGCATTTCAAATTCCATTCAAACTCCTCACTTGTAACCTCCCACCTTAATGCATATTATGACACCTTTAACACCTCCTATACCATTCCTCTTCATTGCCTAACAAACCTGCAACCATAGCTTCGAAATTATCAGAAGAAACACAGCTGAAAATCGTGTAAGAACAGCAGAAACGAGAAAGAAGAAACCAACTCCGCTCCGCCGCGCCGTATTCGTTGTATTGTTTTGTTTTATTCAAAACAAAAATTCCAGGCATGTATATGTTGTTCCTTTGTTCTTCAATCAAATCATATTAGATATTTTAAACCATTATATATGCATGATTCAAGCAACAACTCGAAATTTACAGCAATCTTGCAAGAAAACTGCATGTGCCACTCACGGCTTTTGAAATTGTATTTCACGGTTTGGTGTGTTTTGTTGCTCACAGGGAGTTGTGCGATTCCAGGCACTCAAGGCTGCTTATAGTCATGATTTAGAGTGTGTTAGGGGGTTGTTAGTTCATTGGTTTACATCCATACACTCACAAACAAAGAATTGACAGCAGAATTTTTCCTCGTGTGCAGAATGGAGTCACGGTTTTGGCCATTAAGTGGGTAAGGTGAGTGTGTTCTAATCTTGGCTGTCCTAGGGACTGTCGCCATGGTTAGAAACCTCCATTAACATTTCTAGGATGTGACCAAGGTGTCCTTTCCAAGCTTTGTTCATGGATCCATCAGAATTTCACAACAACAACACGTGCATTTCGGTTCTTCATTTTCTATGTGAGTGAGTTTCAGGTTTTTAGTGTTTGTATGGATGATGGTTGGCTCCTAGCCCATAGCCATGGTTCATACAATACTTCATCATGTCTAGATTGAGCCCTGGTTGATCACGTAGCCACTGGAAAGATCTAAGATGACAAAACAATGCAATACATCCCACTGCACAGAATGGGTGTTCTCGGTAGAAGCTTGGTACTGTCCAAGGTGATTGTTTGGGTTGTGGCTAGCTTTTAACCCTTAGCCATGGTCCAGGCCATGCCTTAAGATGTTGGTAAGAGTCTTTGGTTGATGGTTCAAGCCAATGGTAATAAATTACAGAGTTTACACCACGAACACACAAGCTGCTACAGCTGTATTTTGACAGCAGCTTTGGGTCTCGGTTTTGATGGTGGTTTGAGTTCTTGCTTGGCTTTTAGCCTATGGCCTTGGACTGGACAATACCTTAAGGAGTTATAAAAGTCATGTTTTTGGCCGTTTGTGATTCGGTTGAGTTTAGAGGTCGTACGTGAATTTACGGTGCAATGTGCCAAAATGACTCTCGAAAGAGTGTTTTATGTTTTTGGATTCCATTCACCAATTTTCGTGTACAACTATCATCATGAATATTTTTCAGTATGTTAGGGGTATTTTTAATCATGGTTAAACGTCGGTTTAATGTTGGTTCGGGTTGGTACGAAGCCATGATTGAAAAATTTAGTTGTTGGTCATAATCGTATCGTTTTTGGTTCGATTTTTAAATTTTGGTCAAGATAAAATTATTTGCATGTGTCACATATTAGAATTAGGTTGCAGCAAGCCTGGGAGCGATCCAACTCATTCGGTAAAAACTAGGTTATAATTATATTACGTGCATAAAATATAAAATGTTTTATTTTGAGATATATGCGATATGTCTTGTGACCACCTTATGTTTATGGGTTTGGAAGTCGGTGAGCGCAACCGAGGACCTATCCACCCGGTGACTTATGACCGGTTTACGATTATGTATGGGTACGGATATCCAGTCAAAGGGCTCTGGTGATCTCTACCGCCCAGTATACTGTGGTTTAGTCTGATCAGACACTCACGTTATGTTATGGGCCACTTGCTTAGAAACATTATCTCTACCAGAAAATTATGATATGATATGAAAGAGCTCTAATGAGCAAAGCTTTTACGTATGATTTTCATATATGCACGTAGTTATAATTATTCATGATACGACTTTCACTGTACGCTTTACGATACCATATCTTTACGTTGCGCATGCGATTTTATGATATATTTATTTGTTATTCACGATATATACATGTTGGGTCTTTAGACTCACTAGACTCGATTGTTGTAGGTACTGATGAGGTCGAGGCAGAGGGCGGAGACCAGTGAGTTGGCTTGGGTCAGCGGTAGTAGGAACCCGAGTACCTAATGTTTTAGTTTATGCATTTTCTTATGTTCAAACTCAGTTTTTAATACGTTGGATATATTTTTAAGTTGTTGTTTGAAAACAGTATTTGCTTCCGCTGTTATTTTCAAATTAACATTATTTACATGTTTACTAAAATTATTTACATGTTTATTTTACAAATGAGGCAAGATAATTATTTATTTAGAAAAATTTTAATAATTCCGCTAAAATATGAATACGAAATACGAGCCTTTTCTGTTGGTATCAGAGCCTATGATCTTGTAAAGGGTTGTACTACTACTTCTCTCGAGAAGCTCATGAAGTCACGTCTTCGGTCTGTAAGTTTTACGATTACGCATTTCGTTTAAAGCATGAAATATTTTTACATCATGAGTGCATGAAATATTTTATGTCAAGATTACGATTATACAGTATTTATTTAAATTTAAATAAAATAGTGGAATTATGCATGTTGGTTACGTATGGGTTATAATTATGGAACAGCATGCCTCCTAGACGCATTATTGATCGCACGGGAGGTGATGAGCATCGTCATGAGAACGAGGAGAGAGATTTACCACCACCCCCTCCTCCAAACTTGAATGCCCAGATGTTAGCCGGGATGACTCAGTTCTTCGCACAGTTCGCGGGGAATAATGCTGTGGTAGCCAGACAGACGGGGCCTGAGGCTATCTGTGAGCGGTTCATGAAGATGAGGCCGAAGGAGTTCATAGGGACGTTATATCCTTTGGTTGCAGAGGGATGGATTAAATCCCTTGAGGTTATTTTCGAGTTCATGGGGCTCGAAGATGGAGATAGGGTTCGTTGTGCGACTTACCTGTTTGGAGGAGTCGCTCGCCTGTGGTGGGAAGGATCATCTATAGCTTTGGATTTGGCTACTTTGAGCTGGACGCGCTTCACAGAGGTATTCTACTCTATATATTTTACTGACGAGGTGCGTTCCAGGTTGACCAGGGAGTTTATGACCCTGAGGCAGGGAGACATGACTGTTACGGAGTTTATCCGTAAGTTTGAGAAGGTTGTCAATTTGTACTCCTGATTGCAAATGACGCTGGTGCCAAATTGAGGCATTTTATGGATGGTCTACGGCCGATCTTGCGCCGTGATGTTAGGGTGGCTAGCCTTACTACCTAAGATGTTGTTGTTTCCAGAGCTCTAGCAGCAGAGCAAGACCAGAATGATATTGAGCGCGATCGTCAGGGTAAACGACCATTTCATGCACCACACCGTCCTTCTCAGCAGCAGCATCCGAGTAAGAAACATTTCCACGGCCCATCTAGGAGCAGAGGATAGCAGCAGCAGGGACGTGTAGTACCAAGGACAGTGGAGTATCCAGTCTGGGCCAAGTGCTCACGCCGTCATGCTGGGACTTGTATGTATGGTTCGGGAAAGTGTTACAAATGTGGTAGTACTGACCACATATTGAAGAATTGCCCTCAGAAGAATCTGCCTACCCAAGGCAGAGTTTTTGCTCTCCATGCAGCGGAGACTAACCCGGAGACGATGCTCATGACAGGTATCCTATAGCTTTAAGTTCGTATTTGAAATGTAATATTTTAAGAGTTTAAGTTAAGATTTCTAACTTAGAATTGGTTATAGGATTTCATGTATAATCAGGGTTATTTTCGGGAATTTAGGTTAGAAAAAATTTGACCTTTGCATGTCTAAAAGCTTAGTTCTTGTAAAACTATTGGGTTTAGCATGATATTCCAATCTTTCAGGGAGAATCTTTATAGCCGGTTCAGCTACGAAAGCCTTGATAGATTCAGGGGCTACTCATTCGTTCATTTCAGAGACCTTTGTAAATTCTCTCAAGATCAAGACAGTTGGGCTAGACATAGCGTATTCAGTAGCATTGCCTTCTGGAGAGGAGCTGACAGCTACTAATGTTACCTGAGATATAGACCTCGAACTCATGGTAATCTTGTGTATGCGGATCTTAACGTTCTGCCGATGCCAGAATTTGATATCATTCTGGGGATGGACTGGCTATTGAGGAACAGAGTTTTGATTGATTTTCAACGGAGATCTGTTCTAGTCCGACCGCTTGGGATGGAGCAATTCTTATTCGAGCCAGACATGTATTTTAATTTACCGCGTATAATACCTTATGTCCAGGCTAGGAAACTCATGCATCAGGGGTGCCGAGCACTTTTAGCTACTCTTGTATCTGTTCCCGAGACACCCAAACAGTCAGCATCCGATGTTCCAATTGTCCGGGATTTTCTAGACTTTTTTCCTGATGATGTCTCTGGTTTACCACATGTGCGAGAGGTGGAATTTTCTATTGAGCTTATGCCCGGTATTGCGCTGATCTCCAAAGCACCGTACCGATTGGCACCGACAGAGATGGCAGAACTCAAGAAACAGATTCAGGAACTTCTTGATAAGGAATTTATTCGTCCGAGTTTTTCTCCATGGGGCACGCCAGTCTTATTTGTGAAGAAGAAGGATGGTTCGATGAGGCTCTGTATTGATTACCGGGAGTTGAACAGAGTTACAGTGAAAAACAAATACCCGCTTCCGAGGATTGAAGATTTGTTTGATCAGTTGCAGGGAGCTTCAGTATTCTCCAAGATAGATCTGTGTTCCGGATATCATCAGTTGCGGTTGAAAGACGCCGATGTTCTCAAGACTGCTTTTAGGACCCGTTATGGCCACTTCGAGTTTCTTGTGATGCCGTTTGGTTTGACGAATGCGCCAGGGATCTTCATGGATCTCATGAATCGCATAATTCAGCCGTATCTTGATCAGTTCGGGATAGTATTCATAGACGATATTCTCGTCTACTCAAAGAATCAAGAGGATCACATCAGACATCTAACCACAGTACTGCAGACCTTGCAAAAGCACAAGTTATTCGCGAAGTTCAGTAAGTGCGAGTTCTGGTTAGAGAAGGTGGCTTTTTTAGGCCACGTCGTTTCTAGCAGCGGTATTGAGGTAAACCCGGCGAAAGTTGCAGCAGTCACAGATTGGGTGGTGCCGCAAAATGCATCAGAGATCCGTAGTTTCCTTGGGCTAGCAGGATACTATCGGAAGTTTATTCAGGGATTCTCCTCCATCGCAGTTCCACTCATATCATTGACGAAGAAAAATGTTAAGTATGTGTGGAGTGAGGAATGTCAGAAGAGCTTCGATACATTGAAGCAAGCTCTTATTTCAGCGCCAGTATTGGCCATGCCTTCGGGACCCGGAGATTTTGTTTTGTATACCGATGCTTCGAAACTTGGTTTAGGAGCAATGTTGATGCAACATGGGAAGGTGATATCATATGGTTCTCGTCAGTTGAAGACCCATGAGAAGAATTATCCTACCCATGATCTGGAGTTGGCAGCCGTAGTATTTGCCTTGAAGATTTGGAGGCATTATTTGTACAGAGAGAAGTGCCAAATCTTTACCGACCACAAAAGTCTCAAGTACTTCTTTACGCAGAAAGAGTTGAATATGCGTCAGAGGCATTGGTTGGAGCTAGTGAAGGACTACGACTGTGACATTAGCTATCATCATGGCAAAGCTAATGTAGTTGCGGACGCGTTGAGCAGGAAAGTCGCAGTGATGGCTCATTTGGTGATTTCGAGACCTCTTCAGTTTGAGATGCAGAGGTTTGATCTAGAGACATATCCGCGAGGTAGAGTTCCTCGTCTATCTACTTTGACGATTCAGTCTTCTCTTCTAGACCATATTCGTAGTGGACAGTTAGCAGACGAGCAGTTGGCAAAGTGGAGGCAGAGAGATGAGGCCAAGGGCAGTATCTTGTACACAGTAAGAGACGGTATTGTGAGATATCGAGACAGAATGTGGGTTCCTAGCAGCGATTCTATTCGAGCAGATATTTTAGCTGAGGCCCATATTTCGCCGTACTTTATTCATCCAGGGAGTACGAAGATATACAAAGATCTGCAGTTATTGTATTGGTGGTCCGGAATGAAGAAGGATATCAGACGTTTTGTATCCGAGTGTTTGACTTGCCAGCTAGTGAAGACGGAGCATCAGAGACCAGCAGGTTTGCTCAAGCCTCTTCTTATTCCCGAGTAGAAGTGGGAGAACGTCACCATGGACTTCGTTGTCGGTTTGCCGAAGTCAGCAAGAGGGTCGAATTCTATATGGGTGATTGTGGATCGTCTTATGAAATCAGCTCATTTCTTGCCTATTAAGACGACTTTCTCCATGATCCAGTATGCAGAGTTATATATCCGGGAGATCGTTAGACTTCATGGCATTCCCGTTTCGATAATATCTGACCGAGATCCTAAGTTCACTTCCTCATTTTGGAAGAGATTGCATTCAGCGATGGGTGATAAGTTGTTTTTTAGCACAGCTTTCCACCCTCAGACAGATGGTCAGTCAGAGAGAGTTATCCAGATTTTGGAGGATATTCTTCGTGCATGTGTCCTAGATTTCTCCGGAAGTTGGGAATCAAAGCTACCGTTGGTGGAGTTTACCTATAACAACAGTTTTCAGTCGTATATAGGTATGGCTCCATATGAAGCACTGTACGGTCGTAAGTGTAGATCGCCTATTCATTGGGATGAAGTAGGGGAGAGATCAGAATTGGGTCCAGAGATTGTGCAGCAGAGTGCTGATATAGTAGTCAAGATTCGTGATAGGATGAGGACTGCTCAGATTAGACAGAAGAGTTATACGGATCAGAGGAGGAGAGATCTGGAGTTTGCTGTTGGTGACCATATTTTCGTGAAGATAGCACCAATGAAAGGTGTCATGCGGTTCGGGAAGAAAGGAAAGATCAGTCCTATATTCATCGGACCATTTGAGATCCTCGACAGAGTTGGGACATTAGCTTATCGTGTTACTCTTCCGCCGAATCTGGCCGGAGTACATAACGTGTTCCACGTCACTATGCTGAGGAAGTATATGACGAATCCATCACATGTCTTGAACTTTGAACCGTTGCAGCTCACTCCGAACTTGTCTTATGAGGAAAGACCAGTGCAAATTTTAGACAGACAGGAGAAAAAGCTTCGGAACAAACTGGTCAAGCTAGTGAAAGTCAAATGGCTCAATCATTCGGAGGAGGAAGCTACGTGGGAATCTAAGCCAGATATGAGGAGACGATATCCCGAGTTATTCGGTAAGATTTAATTTCGGGGACAAAATTTCTTTTAAGGGGGGAGAGTTGTAGAACCTGAAAATCAGGTTATGTATAAGCCATGCATAATTGCTACCATTTAAATTAAAAATGATTTTTTTATAAATATATAAAGTGTTTAATTCATTTTTTTTTATAATTGTTAAGTCATGATTGTTTATTTTAAAAGTAGATGTTTAGTTTTACCTTTTCAGGATAAATACGCGAGGTCGGACCGAAGTTTGAAGATTAGAAAAAAGATTAATAATAAGAAAAATAATCTTAAATTTAATTTAAGTCAAGGAATAATTTAATGTAAAGAAAAAGAATGTTTTAGGATTTATTAAATTAATTCGAGTTAAGTTATTAAATAAGTTCTTTAGGTTAATATTTAATCAAAGCTTAAATTAAAAAGTGTAAACAATTGGCGATGAATTAATCTAGGTATAATATATATTCAAGAAATAAACATAGTATTTAAATACTTAAATTTGAATCCATGCAAGACAATGCAAGAGTTTATTATAAATTAATGTGTTAATTAACTAAAATGTATAGGGGGTATTTAAAAACCTTAAACAATTAAAATGCAAGGTTTAAACCATAACATACCATGCAAAAGTAAGAAGAAATCGGTCAACACTTTAAACAAATTCAAATGTGTAGCAAACCCCATTCAAATCATCACTAAATGATTTTTATAATGTATTCATTTCTCACTTTTAAATTCCATAATAATGGGTAATACATGCTTCATAATTCTCTTCAAAGCTCCTCAACCCCTTTATGCTAGGAAATAAACGAATAACAACAAGAATAAGAGCAAGAGTATCGGCCAGCAAGAGAATGAGAAGCATTTCAAATTCCATTCAAACTCCTCATTTGTAACCTCCCACCTTAATGCATATTATGACACCTTTAACACCTCCTATATCATTCCTCTTCATTGCCTAACAAACCTGCAACCATAGCTTCAAAATTATCAGAAGAAACATAGCTGAAAATCGTGTAAAGACAGCAGAAACGAGAAAGAAGAAACCAACTCTGCTCCGCCGCGCCGTATTCGTCGTATTGTTTTGTTTTATTCAAAACAAAAATTCCAGGCATGTATATGTTGTTCCTTTGTTCTTCAATCAAGTCATATTAGATATTTTAAACCATTATATATGCATGATTCAAGCAACAACTCGAAATTTACTGCAATCCTGCAAGAAAACTGCATGTGCCACTCACGGCTTTTGAAATGGTATTTCACGGTTTGGTGTGTTTTGTTGCTCACAGGGAGTTGTGCGATTCCAGGCACTCAAGGCTACTTATAGGCATGATTTAGAGTGTGTTAGGGGGTTGTTAGTTCATTGGTTTACATCCATACACTCACAAACAAAGAATTGACAGCAGAATTTTTCCTCGTGTGCATAATGGAGTCACGGTTTTGGCCATTGAGTGGGTAAGGTGAGTGTGTTCTAATCTTGGCTCTCCTAGGGACTGTAGCCATGGTTAGAAACCTCCCTTAACATGTCTAGGACGTGACCAAGGTGTCCTCTCCAAGCTTGGTTCACGGATCCATCAGAATTTCACAACAACAACACAAGTGTATTTCGGTTCTTCATTTTTCTGTGTGAGTGAGTTTCGGGTTTTTAGTGTTTGTATGGATGATGGTTGGCTCCTAGCCCATAGCCATGGTTCATACAACACTTCATCATGTCTAGATTGAGCCCTGGTTGATAACGTAGCCACTGGAACGATCTAAGATGACAAAACAATGCAATACATCCCACTGCACAGAATGGGTGTTCTCGGTAGAAGCTTGGTACTGTCCAAGGTGATTGTTTGGGTTGTGGCTAGCTTTTAACCCTTAGCCATGGTCCAGGCCATGCCTTAAGATGTTGGTAAGAGTCTTTGGTCAATGGTTCAAGCCAATGGTAATAAATTACAGAGTTTACACCACAAACACACAAGCTGCTACAGCTGTATTTTGACAGCAGCTTTGGGTCTCGGTTTTGGTGGTGGTTTGAGTTCTTGCTTGGCTTTTAGCCTATGGCCTTGGACTGGACAATACCTGAATGAGTTAGGAAAGTCATGTTTTTTGCCGTTTGTGATTCGGTTGAGTTTAGAGGTCGTACGAGAATTTACGGTGCAATGTGCCAAAATGACTCTCGAAAGAGTGTTTTATGTTTTTGGATTCCATTCACCAATTTTCGTGTACAACTATCATCATGAATATTTTTTAGTATGTTAGGGGTATTTTTAATCATGGTTAAACGTCGATTTAATGTTGGTTCGGGTTGGTATGAGCCATGATTGAAAAATTAAGTTGTTGGTCATAATCGTATCGTTTTGGTTCGATTGTCAAATTTTGGTCAAGATAAAACTATTTGCATGTGTCACATATTAGAATTAGGTTGCAGCAAGCCTGGGAGCGATCCAACTCATTCGGTAAAAACAAAGTTATAATTATATTACGTGCATAAAATATAAAATGTTTTATTTTTGAGATATATGCGATATGCTTTGTGGTCACCTTATCTTTATGGGTTTGGAAGTCGGTGAGTGCAGCCGAGGACCTCTCCACCCGGTGGCTTACGACCGGTTTACGATTATGTATGGGTATGGATATCTAGTCCAAGGGCTGTGGTGATCTCTACCGCCCAGTATACTGTGGTTTAGTCTGATCAGGCGCTTACGTTATGTTATGGGCCACTTGCTTAGAAACATTATCTCTACCAGAAAATTATGATATGATATGACAGAGCTCTAATGAGCAAAGCTTTTACGTATGATTTTCATATATGCACGTAGTTATAATTATTCATGATACGACTTTCATTGTACGCTTTACGATACCATATCTTTACATTGCATGCGATTTTATGATATATTTATTTGTTATTCACGATATATACATGTTGGGTCTTTAGACTCACTAGACTTGATTGTTGTAGGTACTGATGAGGTCGAGGCCGAGGGCGGAGACCGGTGAGTTGGCTTGGTTCAGCGGTAGTAGGAACCCGAGGACCTAATGTTTTAGTTTATGCATTTTCTTATGTTCAAACTTAGTTTTTAATACGTTGGGTATATTTTTAAGTTGTTGTTTGAAAACAATATTTGCTTCCGCTGTTATTTTAAAATTACATTATTTACATGTTTACTAAAATTATTTACATGTTTATTTTACAAATGAGGCAAGATAATTATTTATTTAGAAAAATTTTAATAATTCCGCTAAAATATGAATACGAAATACGGGCCTTTTCAGAATCGTTCACCAAAAGTATAAAATTTCAACACCCTATGAATGTTTAATCATAAAACCATATGGGTGCCCAAATCAAATATATTTTGATTGTCAAAAAAAATAAAAATTTTAAACTTCCGCTGCGTTTTGGGCACGAGAAAACCGAGATCCAACACTAATGACACTTGGGTTCATTGTTGTCTTTTGGGGGGAGTGTAAGGTCCAAAATTAAGACGACGTAATCCAATTGCATGCGAATCTAGGAAAGAATGTAAAATGAGTAATTAACTGATTTTAATTGCTACTTGATTATGTGACATACATGCATACATGTTAAATATGATTTTTATTATCATCATGAATAAAATAGTATTTTTAAGGAATATTCAAGTTGCGATCGAGGAACGGAGACCGAGGACTGAAAAACGTAAAATGTTTTTATTAAAAAAATTAATTATTTTTAATTATTTAAAATATTGTTGATGGTTTTTTCATGAAAATAAAGGGTTCTGAAGTGATTTTATACGCCGGGACGTAAATTTTATCGGTGTTGGTTTTTCAACTAAAATACGAACTTGTTGGCAACCCGGCTAATAAATTCACAAACTTATTTTACGAAAACTATTTTATTTATTTTAATTAAATCCTAATCAAGCGCTAATGGACCTAAACTTATGCTTAATAGGCCTAAAGCCTTAATTAGTGAATTGATTAATATATAATATGTAAACCCTTACCAAAACCCTTCACTTTGCATCAAGATCACACGGCCACACCTTTCAAAATTCAAAAACTCTCTCCCAAGACACACAACACACACGGCACAACACACACAGAATATTGAAAGGGTTTTCGAAGGATTCAAGGAAAAGCTAACCAAGGTTTCACTCCGTTCTTCGTCGCCAACGTTATTTCGTGCGTATAAAACACAAAGACACGCCATACATCTCCTTTTCTCATCCATCATATCATATTAATGTTTTAATTATTGGATGCATGAAGAACATGATTATTTTTCCAGAATTTTCGAAATATTGCACTTGCATGTGTTAACTTCTTGAGGTTTGATTCAAAAATTTGTTCTAGGCCTGTTAAGGGGCTGCCATGACATAAGATAAGATCAAGAGTGGTTTACACCATTGTTAGAGTCACACACACACGCCCAAACCACATCACAGTCGAAGGAAAGAAGAACCATGCGAGAAACGTTGCTGTCATGGGGTTAGAGGTGATCAGGTTCCATGAAAAGGGGATGGGCTTGGTCTTGGCTTGGGCCAGGGCTCGGCTAGGGTCAGTCACGGGTCAGGGGGAGAGTCCTAGCGGTAAGGGCTGGGGAAGGAGTCCTAGCCACGCTAGAACTCCCACCCGAGAACACGTAGCTTGAGCGTGTCTGAGTTCAGGCGTCCAGGAGCGTGGGGACTCGGCGTGTGGGTCACGGGCAGGGTTATAAGGGATCCCTAAGGTCCTAAGCAAGCGCACATGGGTTGGGTTCAAGGGTTGGGGCGTTGGCTAGAGCCACAAGCACCAAATCGTAGAGTCCTTCCTAGGTGAAACTCTCGGCCAGCATAGGGGATTTCTTGGGGCTGATCGTTTCGGGTTTGGCTTGGGTTTCTTAGTGGTTTAAGGGTCCAGTAGGGTAATTTAGGATGATGGTCAAGTTTTGGACCAACATGGTTCAGGGGTAACGCATGAAAATCGAAATTTGGCTCGGGGTCAAAGTTTAGGTGTCAATTTAGGGTTTTAACTAATCAAAAATTGAAAAACGGCTCACGGGGGGTCGAGTCGTGGTTCATTAGGGCTAAAATAATATAAAAAGACTAAATTTTGAATTTAGGAATTTCATATTAAAGTTTGGGATTTTTCGGGATTAAAATACCGTCAAAACAATTAAATAAAGATAAATGAAAAAGTCTAATATTTAAGCTAAATAAAATTATGAAAAAATTCATGCAAGCTTAAATAATTATTTGAGACATGTTAGAGTAAAGAAATCAAGAAAAAAGTCAAAATCGAAAAATGTCAAGTTCAGGGGTAAAACGGTCTTTTTATACTAAATATTAGTAAAGGTCATGGTAGTGCCCTAAATGCTGTTTTTATGATATTATGATTATTTTTAAATGTTTATGAAATGTTCATGATTAAATTATGATTTTTAAATGTCAATTTGAGTTTTATGATTTAAGGTTGACAATTAAAAGACATGTTGCATGCTTGGTTTCAAAAATAAAAATGATATGTGATGCATGATTTTTATAAAGTGATGGAAATGTAAAACGATGAAAGAAGTGAAGTAATTGTGACTATAATGATGTTATGTGGAGATATCGTGAGGGTTATGGTCCCAGTGGGAGCCAGACGATCGTATTTCCCGTGACACCATTGAGGATATGAGGATATGAGGTTTGAGGTAAGAATGGGAATATCGTGAGGGAAGAAGACCCTAGAGGGAGCCCATTTACGGGAGAAAGCCCAGAGGGAGCCCCGACGATCGTATTTCTATTCGATGAGGATAGGCCAAGGCCCAGTTGACCGGTGAGAGTGTCGCTGGTGTCCCCGCCGCCCAGTACTGTGGTTACATGTAGATGGATCCATCGACTTTTGAGGTTTGAGGAAAGTCACAATTAACTATCTGAATTCAACTAAAGAAAAGGAAAATGTTTATGATCATGATAAAAAGTTTTATGATATGTTTTGAGGAAATGGAAAAAGGCTAAGGTTTAAGTTATGCATCATGAAAACGTTTACGAAAATGTTCATGTTAAAGTTTATACATCTTCATGAAAAAGATATTTTAAATACAAGTACTTTTCACTGTTGCATGTGATTTTTATACGTATTATTTGTTATAAAGATTATGGTGCGTTGAGTCTTTAGACTCACTAGGTGTGATGGATGCAGGTGAGGTTGAAGGATGTCTTTATGGGTGATTGGACTGGACTGAAGGCGCACACAACCCGAGGACCAACGCTTCTACGTTTTCCGCATTTATGATTCATAATTTACGTTAAAGATTTTAAGATAATTTATTTGTGCTTTTGAGAGATTTTTGAGAGGTTTAGTATGGGCTATACTTTTCAAATTTATTGCTTTTTAGGTTGGTTAACTTTTGATATTTCATTTTTATGACTATTTCATTTGATTTTTAAAATGCTAGTTGTTTGATGTTTTATTTTAAAAGGGTAAAATATTTTATAAAAATATTTTCATGTAGTATATGTAAAGGGCCGAAAAATCGAGTGTTTAAAAAAATTTCTAGTATTTTTAAGAAAAAGAAAGGCAGACGTTTCAGTTGGTATCAGAGCAAAAGTCCTGTAAAGAGTTGTGCCACCATCAGTGTCGGGAAGATCAGTCATCAAGCCTCAAGTCGTAAGTTTTACATGCTTTATGTGACTTAATATGTTATTACCTGCATGACGATATGAATATTATGCTTACGTTACATGTTTATTAGCTCTTTGAGTACTTTTGCCTTGCATGCTTAAATTGCTAAAATGAGTTAGGATATGTCACATAATTAGAGAACTTAGATTTAAATGCATGTTGGTTACGTTAGAATTTGGAAAACATTCAGATAAAAATGCCTCCTAGACGTGCCCCCGTTAATGGAAACCAAGCAGAGAACAGTGTGAATCATCAAGGAAACGCACCACCACCACCACCACCACCAGGAGATGCTGCTACAAGTGCATTAGAGGGGATGGCTCGTCTCTTCGAGCAGCAGTTACAACAATTACAGCAGCAACAGTTGCAGCAGTTGCAACAACAGTTACAACAGATGCAGCAAGCACCTAGGCCACAGCAGGATATATATGATAAGTTCCGAAGGCTAGGGCCGAAGGAATTTTCTGGCACTACCGACAATTTTGCTGCAGAGGGATGGATTCGTTCTCTTGAGGTACACTTTCGCTATTTATATATGGGAGATGCGGACCGTGTGAGGTGTACCACTTATCTGCTTAGGTATGACGCTTCTTTATGGTGGGAAGGAGTTGAGCAGGGTGTTAACCTTGCTACACTTACTTGGGCTCAATTCAAAACGATATTCTATGAGAAGTATTTTACTGCTGATGTTAGAGGACGGCTGAAGAGAGAGTTTATGAGCCTCCGTCAGGGAGACTCGACTGTTGCTGAGATTGTCAAAAAGTTTGATAGTCATTTCGTACCCCTTATTGCCAGGGATGCTGAAGAGAAGCTTAGGCACTTTATGGATGGTCTGCGACCTACCATACGGAATAATGTTATGATGATGCGTCCTTTGGACTATGCTACTGCCGTTACTTATGCTTTCAAGTCGGAACAATTCTTGAAGGACATTGACTTTGAGCTACAGCACAAAAGGCAACTACACCAAAGTAACAATCAGTCAAATAAGAAACCATATACGGGTCCTCCTAGACCTCAAGGGCCTCAAAAGCCCCAAGGTCCAGTCAAGAAGCCAGCACCACCAAAGCCACAAAATCCTGGAGCACCGAAGCCTGCCGAGAGGCAACCATGCAAAGTGTGCAACCGTCTACATCTTGGCAAATGTGAATGGGGATCATTTAATTGTTTCTACTGCAAGGAGGATGGACACAAAGCTAACGATTGCCCGAAGAGAAAAGCAGCTACTACGGCACGAGCTTATGTTATGAATGCCGAAGAAGCTGAGGAAGAGACAGACACTACACTCATTACGGGTAACCTAATCGTTTAACATTTTTATATTGCTTATTATTGCATGAAATGTTACATTGGTTATTCGTGAGAGAATGAAGACTGCACAAAGCCAACAAAAGAGCTATGCGGACAAAAGACGAAGGGACTTAGAGTTTGCAGTGGGCGACCATGTATTTGTGAAAATAGCACCTATGAAGGGTGTTATGCGCTTTGGCAAGAAAGGCAAGCTTAGTCCAAGATTTATAGGTCCATTTAAGATTTCAGAGAGGATTGAGACACTAGCTTATAGAGTGGCATTGCCACCAGCGCTTGCAGGAGTTCACAATGGGTTCCACATTTCAATGTTACGGAAGTACATGTCGAATCCGTCACATGTGCTTAATTATGAACCTCTTCAATTAACTCCAAATATGACATATGAAGAAAGACCTGTCCAGATTTTAGCAAGGCAAGAAAGAAAATTGCAAAACAAAGTCATTCCAATGGTCAAGGTCAAGTGGCTGAATCACTCGGGAGAGGAAGCTACTTGGGAAACCGAGAGGGACATGAAGGGTCGCTATCCGGAACTATTCGGTAAGTTCTAATTTCGAGGACGAAATTTTATTTAAGGGGGAGAGGAATTGTAAGGTCCAAAATTAAGACGACGTAATCCAACTGCATGCGAATCTATGAAATAATGGAAAATGAGTAATTAACTGATTTTAATTGTTACTTGATTATGTGACATACATGCTTACATGTTAAATATGATTTTTATTATCATCATGCATAAAATAGTATTTTTAAGGAATATTCAAGTTGTGATCGAGGAACGGAGACTGATGGCTGAAAAACGTAAAATGTTTTTATTAAAAAAAATTATTATTTTTAATTATTTAAAATATTGTTGATGGTTTTTCTATGAAAGTAAAGGGTTCTGAAGTGATTTTATACGCCGGGACGTAAATTTTATCGGTGTTGGTTTTTCAACTAAAATACGAACTTGTTGGCAACCCGGCTAATAAATTCACAAACTTATTTTACGAAAACTATTTTATTTATTTTAATTAAATCTTAATCAAGCGTTAATGGGCCTAAACTTATGCTTAATAGGCCTAAAGCCTTAATTAGTGAATTGATTAATATATAATATGTAAACCCTTACCAAAACCCTTCACTTTGCATCAAGATCACACGGCCACACCTTTCAAAATTCAAAAACTCTCTCCCAAGACACACAACACACACAGAATATTGAAAGGGTTTTCGAAGGATTCAAGGAAAAGCTAACCAGGTTTCACTCCGTTCTTCGTCGCCAACGTTATTTCGTGCGTATAAAACACAAAGACACGCCATACATCTCCTTTTCTCATCCATCATATCATATTAATGTTTTAATTATTGGATGCATGAAGAACATGATTATTTTTCCAGAATATTCGAAATATTGCACTTGCATGTGTTAACTTCTTGAGGTTTGATTCAAAAATTTGTTCTAGGCCTGTTAAGGGGCTGCCATGACATAAGATAAGATCAAGAGTGGTTTACACCATTGTTAGAGTCACACACACACGCCCAAACCACATCACAGTCGAAGGAAAGGAGAACCATGCGAGAAACGTTGCTGTCATGGGGTTAGAGGTGATCAGGTTCCATGAAAAGGGGATGGGCTTGGTCTTGGCTTGGGCCAGGGCTCGGCTAGGGTCAGTCACGGGTCAGGGGGAGGGTCCTAGCCACGCTAGGACTCTCACCCGAGAACATGCAGCTTGAGCGTGTCTGAGTTCAGGCGTCCAGGAGCGTGGGGGCTCGGCGTGTGGGTCACGGGCTGGGTTAGAAGGAATACCTAGGGTCCTAAGCAAGTGCACATGGGTTGGGTTAAAGGGTTGGGGCGTTGGCTAGAGCCACAAGCACCAAATCGTAGAGTCCTTACTAGGTGAAACTCTCGGACAGCATAGGGGATTACTTGGGGCTGATCGTTTCGGGTTTGGCTTGGGTTTCTTAGTGGTCTAAGGGTCCAGTAGGGTAATTTAGGATGATGGTCAAGTTTTATACCAACATGGTTTGGGGGTAACTCGTGAAAATCGAAAGTTGGCTCGGTGGCGAAGTTTAGGTGTCAATTTAGGGTTTTAACTAATGAAAATTGAAAAACGGCTCACGAGGGGTCGAGTCGTGGTTCATAAAGGATAAATAATATAAAAAGACTAAATTTTGAATTTAGGAATTTTATATTAAAGTTTGGGATTTTTCGGGATTAAAACACTGTCAAAACAATTAAATAAAGATAAATGAAAAAGTCTAATATTTAAGCTGTATAAAATTATGGAAAAATTCATGTAAGATTAAATAATTATTTGGGACATGTTAGAGTCAAGAAATCAAGAAAAAAGTCAAAATCGAAAAATGTCAAGTTTAGGGGTAAAACGGTCTTTTTACACCAAAAATTAGTAAAGGTCATGGTAGTGCCCTAAATGCTGTTTTAATGATATTATGATTATTTTTAAATGTTTATAAAATGTTCATGATTAAATTATTATTTTTAAATGTCAATTTGAGTTTTATGATTTAAGGTTGACAATTAAAAGACATGTTGCATGCTTGGTTTCAAAAATAAAAATGATATGTGATGCATGATTTTTATAAAGTGATGGAAATGTAAAACGATGAAGGAAGTGAAGTAATTGTGAGTATAATGATGTTTTGTGGAGATATCGTGAGGGTTATGGTCCTAGTGGGAGCCCGACGATCGTATTTCCCGTGACACCATTGAGGATATGAGGATATGAGGGTTGAGGTAAGAATGAGAATATCGTGAGGGAGAAGGCCCCAGAGGGAGTCCCGACGATCGTATTTCTATTCGATGAGGATAGGCCAAGGCCCAGTTGACCAGTGAGAGTGTCGCTGGTGCCCCCGCCGCCCAGTACTGTGGTTACATGTAGATGAATCCATCGAATTTTGAGGTTTAAGGAAAGTCACAATTAACGATCTGAATTCAACAAAAGAAAAGGAAAATGTTTATGATCGTGATAAAAAGTTTTATGATATGTTTTGAGGAAAAGGAAAAAGGCTAAGGTTTAAGTTATGCATCATGAAAACTTTTACGAAAATGTTCATGTTAAAGTTTATGCATCTTCATGAAAAAGATATTTTAAGTACAAGTATTTTGCACTGTTGCATGTGATTTTATACGTATTATTTGTTATAAAGATTATGGTGTGTTGAGTCTTTAGACTCACTAGGTGTGATGGATGCAGGTGATGTTGAGAGAGGTCTTGATGGATGATTGGACTGGACTGAAGGCGCACAAAACCCAAGGACCAGCGCTTCTACTTTTTCCGCATTTATGATTCATAATTTACGTTAAATATTTTAAGACAATTTATTTGTGCTTTTGAGAGGTTTAGTATGTGCTATACATTTCAAATTTATTGCTTTTTAGGTTGGTTAACTTTTGACATTTCATTTTTATGACTATTTCATTTGATTTTTAAAATGCTAGTTGTTTGATGTTTTATTTTAAAAGGGTAAAATATTTTATATTTTTATGTGGTATATGTAAAGGGCCGAAAAATCGAGTGTTTAAAAAAAATTTCTAGTATTTTTAAAAAAAAGAAAGGCAGAAGTTTCAGGTACTGTTCGGGACTTTAGCACTCAAAAAATCTTGGGGGCTTATATATTTTAAGGCCTTGTTTGGTGTGTATGATGAAGGGTGATTGATTTTCAATCTTTCACTTATCATGTGTTTGGTGTGCATGATTAAGATTGTGATAGGCCCGTTCAGCTCGCATCCGACCCGCACTGTATGAATTATTATCCTCTTGTTGGTAGTTATATAATCCTTTGGGAGAGAATTAATGATGTTTGATTAATTTAAATTTTCATTTAATATCCTAAAGTTTAAAATAATTATAAATTCAAAAAATTTTATAATATTTAAATATAATTTTTAATTTGACTAATATTATAAATAATTTAATTATTATTGATCATATTTTTATTATTATTTTATTTTTAACTATAATATTATAATTGTTATTAACCATTATTTAATATTCAAATTTGTATTAATATTTTAATTATCACAAGTTTTTTCCGGAAATTGAAATTTTAATAATTTTCTATAATTATTAATAGATTTTTAAGTTTTTTCGGGAAATTGAAATTAATGAAAATTTAATAATTAATATAATGTTTTAAATTTTATTTATAATTTTTTAAATCAATTAATTATAGAAATTTTATTTATTTATTCAATCATTTTAAAAATATATTACTAATTAATATATGATGAGAGCATTTTAGTAAATAATTAACAAAAATAATCAAGCAAGTTAAAATCATGTCAAACATCATATAATTTATCATAATGTGTTATCTATCTTTACTTTTTATTTTATAACCACTCTTATTATATATCATTTACTTATCATATCACACGAACCAAACTGTACCTAAAATGATGATAAACGTGAATGATCGGGTGCGTGTAACGATAGCTGTGAATTGGAACCACATGCGAAGATATTTTGAGAATTAGAAATAGAAGATTGTGTGTTTAATTACTTCTGTTTAGGTGAAAATAAATATATGATTGTAATAAAGATTTCAATTGAATCTGATTTACTTTTATCGATTTATGTTTTATTGCCTTTTGTCCACAAGAATTAGATTTTTTGTTTTTTGCTTTTGTACTTTCAAGTTATAGGAAAACTCCACAATTACATTCTATTTGCATTAGATATTGATGCAAACCCTATTTGAGCCCACCCCACTATCCCTGATAGTTTTGGCTTTACATAGTTCAAAAGGTAACTTTTGTTTAAAGACAACAATTGTATTAAAATTGAAAAGGATAATTGTGTTGTTTTGAAATTATCAATAGCTGGTGTGAAAATTTCAAGTACATGAGAAGTAAAAATATACTTGATTATATTATTATTTCTGTTCTGTTATATATTTTAACTTTATTCAAATTACAATTATTTCCAAGATATATTCAGTATACATGACGAAACTACTCATAGAAAAACATGATAACTGTCAATAAAGGTACACAAGATTCTGGTATCATACTATTTGAGCTCGACTCAATTTGAATATTGTCAACTCGCACTCGATCTAGTAATTCATTTTATGCTCGAGCTCGAAAAACTCGAAAGCATAAATTCTAGCATTTAAATATGGAGCTCGGTTTTTGATATTGTTGGCCACAAAATTAAATTTTTGTAGGTCCAAGAAAATAAACAAATAAAGTGAGGCCCACAAGAAAAGTAAAACTCGTGATTTTCGCCCTTCTGCTAGATAACCGACCATGATCGAAGTAAGGATCGCTTACCTGAAGAATTTGAATAAAGGCCAAGAGAGAAGAAAGAAAGAAAGAAAGACGGTCAACTTCAATCATCAGACAAACTACTACAAAATTGAGCAAGATTCAGCAACATATATGCATTTCTTTTATATTTTCATGTCCATGATAAAGATCGTAATAGTTTATATTTTTATTATCAAATTTCTCATTGTTCTCACTTCCGACATGCTTTATTTATACACTTGTGTATTTTGTTGTATGAGGAAGTTTTATGCTCTAAAGATACATTTGAGTTAAAAATATGATTCTTATCACATTTGAAGTTATCAATATGAATTACGTGGAGTACTTGAAGCAGAATAAAATTTTAAGTGAGTTTTCTACAAGACGTGGGCCCACATCTTGTGACTATTTTTCAGATGCATGTGAAAACTAAAGCTGATGAGAATTGAAGGAGTAGAATTCAAAATTATGATGATAATACCATATTTTAAGAGTCATAATTGTGGTATTTAAATCATTAAAAACTTTTGGAGAAATATATATATTATTGAAATAAGGAAAGATTTGATAAAGTTTTATTTCATAAAAACTCTAGTTTTTTTTATTGATAGACCTAATTTCTTATTAGTATTATTAGGTTTTATTCTAGTTTTTAAATTTATCTTTAGACTTTTCTCTACTCAACACCAACTTTACGTGAAAGAAAGAAGAGAAAGAAGCAGGATTTTTTCATCTCTTCTCAATAACTCTATGTTAAGTTTTTGTTTTTGATTCAATTGATATTTTTACTATTTCAATTTATCAATGTGAGCTTTTTATGTTTTAATTTAATATTATTGTTTGTTCAAGTATTTATTGGTTTATGATTTATTTATATGAAAGTTGTATGTCGATTAATATGATAATTTAATTTGATATATAATTTTTTACTGTTATACATGAATTCAATGATCTGTAATCGTCATGAATTATTGATACGTGAGTAGTGATATATTAGATGTGTTGTGTTATCATAACATATTTAGTTTAAATAAATTGACAGAACTAAATTTATCAATTGAAGCTATCTCGATTATTATATTTCAGGATTAACTCTTTTCACAAAGTGAAAATGCTATTTTTAGTCAATATGGAATGCTATCGTGTCCAGTTGGTATTTGATAAGTTTTGAGTGAATGACGGGTTTGGTCAATTAAATTTGGAGAACACAAGAATTTTAGTGGCTATCCATATAATTCTAAGGTTAATTACTTGGAATTGCATTATTGAATAATTTTTTGATTGGTGACCAGTGATACAATTGAATAGTGGAAACCCCTTGAATCTGAACTCGGTAAGATCAAAATTTTACCTTCGTTAATTATTTATCGCTGTTATTTATTTCTCATTTAAAATTTATTAATTTTCCTTGGTTGCTAAGTTAGTTTTAGGATTTTATTTAGTTCTGATCAAAGAAATCTTCTCTTTTTTATTGTATTTTCTCGAAAGAAATAAATCTCTTGTTCTTTGTAGATTCGACTCTACTCACTATTAAATTCAATGTATTTAGAGAATAGAAATTTAAGTTTGTTGGATCAACGACAACGCATCAATCCATCAACTTTTATGTAAAAGTTTAGCGTTTTAAAAACAATCCTTGCGCTTTTTTTGTTCATGTCTAGTCTTTAAATATGTTCAAATTCGTTCGAAATAACATAGGTAAAAATCTTATGTTTTTAACGAACCGATTTCCTATTATTTCATTTGTTAAACTTTCGTTTTTTTAACATATAAATACCCCATGATAGGAATTCACAATAAACATCAAACTTCAGTCACTGCTAAGATAAAATCCAGGAACCATATTGAATAAGAATTTTTATTAAAAAAAATAAAAAAAAAAAGTGAACTCATCATAGCCTTCGAAACTGAAACAAAAAAAATGTAATATAATTTGAAACTTCATATACTAAAGTTCAACCTCCAAATGAAAAGAAATCTCTTAATCAAATAAATTTTTCAATGAAACCATATATCACTATTTTTTACTCAGATATTATATGAATAAACCATTTATTATTTGTGTTTTCTCCAATGCACTCTGTAGAAAAATAAATCTTCTAAGTTTTTCTTATTCCTCTAATTTCTATCCCCAAAACGTGCTCAAAAATAAAAATGAAATAGCATTATTGCCATTTTATATTAAAAGAAACAAGCAGTTACGAGGGACAACAATATCCTCACAGTCAAGAAACTTCGCCTTTGTAACACACTTTATGCATATATATAGATAAAGATTTTAAGACAAACATATTACTGCAAGATGAACTTGCTTGCACAATCCTTACAAGCTTGGACATGACAAGACAAGCGTGGTATAAATGAAACTAGCATCCTGCTTTTTTTTTCAATGCCACTGACCACCTTTCTATCTTGGTTCGAAAAGTTCAAGCCTTCTTTTAATGATATATTGATGTTTCGATCCACCACAATTGTCGAGTAGGATATTTCGACTCACCTGTTTTCTTTATCAATCGGCTACATTTACATTCAGCAACATTAAAATAGAGAAAAAAAACAGAAGTACAGATCTCTATTCATCTTTCCAGGCGAACAATGGAGGCGTCTCAGAATTGTAAAAAGTGTTTCCCATGAAGGGACTCCTGTTTCCCTTGACCATATCAGCCAAAGAATTGAGCTCAGCCATCTCTTGTGGAGTTAACGTCACAGACAGAGATCCAAGATTTTCATTGAAGTTATCGATCTTGGTCGTACCAGGTATAGGGGAAACATCGGCTCCTTGATGTTGAACCCAAGCTAATGCTAGTTGCGATGGGGTGCAACCTTTTTTTGCACCCATTTCGCAAATCCGCTCATATACAAGCTTGTTAGTTTCAAAATTTTCTCCTTGGAATCTTGGAAGTTTCTGCAGAATATAATACGCTCTCATAAATGCGAACATTTTAAACTTTCTGCAAATTATGATAGTATATTTACTATGACCGTAAGGCAGAGAAAGTCAAGATACAAATACGAAACACAGCTGCCATTAAGAATGCAAAGAAACATGACTGCAAGAATAAATTCAAAATATTCCATCACAAAAAGAATACAGATTGTACTTTCCAATTAAATGTTGAAGAATAAAGCTCAAAAGATCCCATCATAATGTCATCTTCGTGCGTCACTGCATAAAAATATGTTGCAGTTCATAACAGCAAAAACTCAATTACTGAACCAATCTCCTTTATGGAATAATGTATATTATGAAGTGGATAATTCTCTGCATTCAAGTAAAATATAATACTGTCAGGCCAATAATCGTGTAACTCCATAGGTCAAATTAGAATCAAATGTTTGCTGTGCAGAAGATGGAATGGTGCTCACTTATCAGGATATTTTTTTCTCGTTTAGGAGCAGGCAAGTAGCAATAGGAAAGGCAGTAATGAGCCCTATGACACTGATTGAGAGTATAAGTATCAAAACGAACACTTTTTATTATGTACTTATCCCCAACCGCACTCTTTAGAAAATGTCACAAAATTATAAATCAATGCTCAATAAATTAGCAAGTATAGGAAATCACAAATACCATTATGGCATTTCTAAAGATTAGCCCCACGAGTGTAGATAGGCACCAACCTTACGGAAATCATTCTCTGAGAAGTTCTCTAGGAGTTTAGGACCAGATGACAAGAAACCTCGTCCAAGTGGACTGTATGGGACGATTCCAATTCCCAGTTCTCTGAAATTAATAAAACAGAGAAAAAAATGGGTAATTTTGTCTATACTAGAACATACGGGTGTCCATCGCAACAATTGTGTGTATGTTAAAGAGACAAGGAAAGATATCTCACCGACAAATAGGAACTATTTCTTCTTCCACATCCCTCGTCCACAAGGACCACTCATTCTGGACAGCGGTTATTGGATGGACAGCATTCGCCCTTCTGATTGTTGAAGCAGATGCCTCAGAGAGGCCGACATATTTTATTTTCCCTTCTTCAACAAGTTTCTTTAGTTCTCCCATCTTAAAAGGCACGCCAAAGTGTATGATAATAAAAAGGTATTGAAAGACGCAAAGTAGACGAGGTCTCAGCTAAAAACCTCAAGAACCAAGCAGCATTTTATTGACACTGCTGGTGTGACATAGCTTCATATCCTGGATTCTTTATTTTGTATTGCATATAATGTTTATGGTTAAATGCAGGCCAATAAAGCCAAAGATGTTCCAGGTACAGATAAGTAGGAATCATAATGCCAAGGAAAATTGTTGGGTTTGTTTCCCATTATTACGGTTGTTTATTGTCAACCAATATGATGGTTTATTGTCCACCAAATGAAAATTCACAAGGCCATCACTGAACATTTGACTAACTGGATACAGAAATATCAAAATTGAAAGTGTACTTATAATTGACCATGAACAACGCATAAACTCGAAGTGGACAATGTTCACCACAAAAGAAGCATCATAGCTAAAGTTGAGTACTCTCTGTATAAGTAAAAAAAAAATTAGGTTCTAGAAATTTTTTCCAAATGCAATAGTTTTGGTCTATTTCAAATCTGCTCATTGCAAGTATTGCTACAAATCCAAAAGTTTAGTGCACTTGAAGCTGTCAATAAAAACACTTGAGACAGAAGATAATCTTCGTCAGGGAGCCATCTTAATCTCAACTACATATAAGTACAACTAAATAAGTGCAGAAACACACCATAGTCGCTTTATACGCTCTTCGCCATTTCTCTTAATATAGCATCAAATAACACTTTTACCAACAAAATCTTTAAAAAGCATCAAAATACACCTATATTCTTAATACAGCGTCAAATATCATTTTTACCAACATATTCGCAAAAGGGATTTTGGGCAATAATCTTCAAGAAAAAGCATCATAACACTGCTTACCGTAACTTCAATAGGCACATGAGTATCAATCCGATGAACATAATATATATCAATATAATCAATATCAAGACGCTTCAAACTTGCTTCGCATGAGGCTCTAACATATGCAGGGTCACCACATACTTCCATCTTCCCATCTTTGAAAGTTACCCCAAACTTGGTGGCGATTTGAACTTTTTCTCTAACTACTCCTTTCAAAGCCTACACCAAATCCAACAATATGTAACTCGTCACATGGGTTCACCAATGGCAAGTTTTAATACAAAGACTACTCATTAAAGAACATCACAGAACAAAAAGGAAAAACAGAAGTTTCTGTATTTGCTGAGGTAAGTTGGGTAATACTCATAATTTTCATAAAATCTGACTCAAGAATGTACATATGAAAGCAAACGAAAATCTGACATTTTCATGCTTAAAATGTTATATATATCTGGTTATCTCACAAATGCAGACTAACTTGCAAAAAATAGAGATTTTCATATATCTCCAGCTTTTTTACAAGTAATTATTGCTCATGGCTTGTCTGGTTTCGATATCAAACCAAATCCTATATTAACACACTTCAGCTGACAAAATAGTTATGTTAAAACAAATAAAATTGGTTTATGAACACTTTTCAGGGAGTGATCTTCAAAGATAATAACTACACTTGGTTAGAAAAAAAGAGAGCAAAAAATTCTCGTTAAAAATTATTTGACACAATAAGCAATAAGATCGAGCGCTTTTCAAGAACTAATCACCCTCATGTTGAAATTGATTCATTAAAAAAATGATCAATCCTTAAGAACTTTTATATCACAAAATAAAACATATTTCACAAAATAACACAAGGCAAACTCAAAGCATCAGAAGAAAGCCCACGGATACAAAATGAACCGCCTAATTTTAAGAGAATTAAATAATAAAACAAAACCTTTCCAATCAAAACTTCGTTGGTGTGGGGGCCATAGAAATCCGAGGTATCAAGAAACGTGACGCCGGAGTTGATGGCATGGTGAATGAGGGATATCATTTCGGGCTCGGGCTTTGGCACGCCGTAAGCAGATGACATTCCCATACATCCCAGCCCTTGTTTAGACACCTCCAATCCCTGTGAACCCAGCTTGATCCTCTCCACTGTCACGGCCATTATTGCTCTTCTCCCTTATTGGCGGGAAATGGGATGAATGTATGTTGAATGAACTGCGAACCAGAACTATATACATACATATATATATGTGTATGTATGTATGTATATATATGTATGTATGGATACAGATTGCGAGATGGAAGAGAGAATATCGAGAGAGGCCGAGTCACGGCTGGCGTCACGCCGAAGCTTCACGCAAGCGACGACGTCATTCTTAAGCGGACACTCGTGGTCATTATTGATTCTGCTCGGATAAATTGGTGTCTTGGGTTTTTCGCTAATATTGTGATTAAACCCCTTATTTCCAGTATATTATATTTCTTGCAATTGAAAAATATTCCAGAGAACTTGTTTTTTGTTTTTTATAAATAAAAAAAAAAAAAAAAAAAAAAAA